>NC_057691.1:4419711-4528017 GCF_014466175.1 Vespula pensylvanica | reverse complement strand
GTTTATATTATCCGAGATCAAAATTTCAAAGTATTGTAATTTTAAATTAGAATTGTTTTAAGTTTCTCGCATTTTATGATCTTTTTAGTATTTAAATAAATGCACTATTGTTTAAATATTAATATTACTGTATTCCTTGTTGCTTAAAAATTGTTTAAATAATTGTAAAATTATTAATAGTATTGATTTATGATCTTCCGCGTTTAGAAATGTAGAGCTTCGATGTATACTTGACGAAATAGTAAAGAGAACTAACTCGGTGATTGTCAAAGTTTTAAAATACAATTTTTTGGCAAAGAAAATAAAGCTTTTCCGAAAATTCAAAAGAGTAGTATTCTAAATTAAACCTTCACTTTTAGGAGACCTTGTTCATCAAAATCGATTAAAAAGTATGTCCGTTCTGATTGTTAGCAGAATCCATTATAAAGCCAGGGATGACGAACAATATTAACTATTAAGCAAAATATCCAGAAGATAATTATGGCAGAATTCATTTGTACAAATAATAAGAAGGGCTATATTAATTAGAGCAGGTATAGCAGATACATGTATACAACGTAGATATAGGGTATGAGAGAAAGAGAGAAAGAAAGAAGTAGCCGAGGATGTAACGCGTTCTGCGACTTATACTACGAAGCGATGCCGCAGTTGTAATGCTAATGCAAGTCTCTCGTTAGCCTGACCCCGCTTTCGTAATGCTTTATTACATAATATCTCCGTACTGTGTCTCTCCTCGTGGTCGAGTTCGCGCCAACTCCTTATCGCAGAGAATTGTACTGCTGGAATAGTGCTCTCTCTTTCTCTTTCTTATTTTCTTTCTTTGAAGATCGAGACTTGGGATCCAAATCTCTTATTCAACGAAATCCGAGCGAAAGTTAGACCACGAAGTTTAGTTTAATTAATACTTCTAAACTGATATATCGGTATCGATCGGTTACCAGTTCATCGGTGAATTATGCGTCTCATGATACATATCTACATAAATATATGCTTATATATAAATATGTTACAATTCATTATTTGATATTTGCTCCTACTCGTAGAGGTGTAATTATCATTTACATTCATGTTAAATTAATATTTAAATAATTTTATTATTTAATTTTATTATAGAATATACCTATATATAATTTGTATTATTCTTTAATACTGATTAAATAAAGACATAGAATTTAAATAATATCGAAATACCTTATTTAAATTAAGGATTAAATTTCGAAATCATTTTAAAAATTAATCGTCAATTTAGATTTTACCAAAAGAATTAGAATCGATGAGAACAATTTGAAATTCTTCTTTAGTTTTCGATGATATGAAAGAATGAACTAAAGAAGAAAATAATTTATCTCGAAGAAACGATTATTTCGATTTACGAAGCTTCTTTCAAGGTTAGTTTTCTTTCTCCACGATTTCCAAGTATCGATTGAAAAGGATCGTAGTGTAGAATGTATTCGATGATCGGGTAAAGAGCAAGAAATTCTATACTCGTGTAGTAAGTACTTGTAATTTTTCTTCTGTTCTTCTGTTCCTTTTCCCTTTGGTTCGCCGTTTACTTACATAAAAAAAAGTTTGAATCATTCCTCGAATGATTTCTTAACACCTTTCATGTATGCACGTGGGTTCTCGTATATTTAACGATCACTAGTCGTTGATCCCCTTATACGTGTGACTACCTTGTAGTAGGAGTTGAGAGATTGATATTATTTTGAAATCGTCTATCGATAATGTCACTCTGAATATTCTCTGTATCTATTCCGTTTCCTTTCTTTTTTTTTTCTTGTTACTTATACACGTGTATAGGTATTTGAGTCGTCTTATCCTCATCGGAAAAATAATCGATGCATTTTATAAAGTTCATTGTACGCAATTGAAAGTCATTCCGAATGAGTCATTCAAGGTCATCAAGAAATAAATCCCGACACACGTTTGTCATTAAAAGAAATTAATTTTAATTGAATTTACGAGTACATCGGTTTTTATCGAATTTTTCAGAAGAGTGAAACTAAGAAAAATTTATTGATAGATTATAGATACTTTATCAATAATCATCTTGGAACCTTTGGTCTACTCTGTACAATGAAGTATTACAAATATATTTGAAATATTAAAAATATATAGATCGTAATATAATCATTCATACTCCGTTCATAAGAAAGTAAATTTTTATGCTCGATGAAAAAGTCGAAGTTTGTACGAGCAGGTGCGAGTAGATCGGTTCGCCGAAGATATGACTTTGCTTTCTTTCGAACACCTGTCGGTGTCATCATCGTCGTTTCACCGCAGGCAGATCGAATGTAACGTGTTGGTCGAGATCATTCCATTTTCTCGTGTTTCTATTCAGTGTTGTTATGATTGGTAATTCATTAATTACAATGATTAAATATCATTTCTAAGTTCCTTTGAATTAATTTTATATTATGAACTATAAATAAATTTTCATCGTGCTAATTAATATTCTATTCTTTTTCTCTTGTTATATTCCTTTTTAATTTAATCTTTTCAAATTTCATCTTCGACAATTAATCTTTTATCCTTTTCTTTCTTTCTTTCAATTTTTTCTAAAAATTTTTCGTTGATAAAGATCTATATATATGAAACTTATATAACACAGGATGGGGACCAAAAGTAAGTTTGTGATTTTTAAAATCAATCAAACTTTTTGGGCTTTTAATTGGGTAAGTAGTTTTACAATTTCAAAAACGTTAGTTTTAACATTCAGAAAAAGAGTAATTGTTTTAAAAATCTCAGGTCTATTCTGTATTATAGAAATGAGCAAATCTACTTTGAAAAATACTTTGAAATATTTTTGATCATATTATCCTTAATTCTATGAGAGAAGAAAATCATGTATAATAGTATATAGAAATAGAAATGACGAAATTGGTAACGATAAGATCGATTATATGAGTTAAATTTCTAAGAAGTGTTCGTGTTATTGTGGTTCACTGCATCTCGTTGCAGCTACGAATATAATTTATGTATATACGTATGCTTGTTAAGAGCGTTAGATCGTAACACGACGAATTGGCGGATTGGCTAGAATCGGTTATTATTTAGGTCGGCGAAAATGAGTGGGGGTTATAGGTCGACTTGCTTTTTGTTTCGAGCGAGCGAAAGTGTTTCGCTCGTTATTTTATGCTCGTTTAGTGCCACAAGGTAACGTTGTTGTGATAACTGATAGTATACATAAAGCGAAATTATAATAAATAATAATAAATAATTTAAATATCTGTAAAAGAAGTTATTAAATATTACAATTTTAAAAAACAATATTTTTTGATATTTCAAGTTAAATTAGAGAGGAAGATATGAAAGATTATATATTATTTATCACTAAAGTTAATTTTAAATGAATAAATTATACAAACAATTATAATGATTTGGTCGATGAATTTAATTATGTTATTTACAATAAGTTTAAAAGAAAGTAAGTATATGTTGATCATGTCGTCAGTGGCTGACCTTGAATGACGTAAAAGCTCGAAGGATCAACAGATTAAACTAAGTGTTTTTTTTTTAGCGAGCTCATCGTTCCTTTTCGAGGAAGAAGATAAACAAGAGGTCTGGACGCAAAGTGCTCGTTTTTGTGCGATAGAGATATGCGAAATCGTATTCGTTGAAGAAAGAAAAAACGAGAGAAAAATAATTGTCGTAGTCAGAAAGAAGAAACATTTTATTTACAGCTTCTCGTCAATGCATTCCTTATTTTTCTCTTTTCTTCGAATAATAATAAAACATTTTTCTTGTTTTATTGATAAAATGAAAACATGATATAAAATTTATCAAATCATTACAATGTAGATGTTAAAGTTGAAGTTTATTTAAGCAGCTACTAGTTTTAAATAAGAACAAGTACGAATAATATAGAAATAGATCTAAGAAATTATTTTACAGATCTATCTAATCTATTCATCTGGAATATGAATATGTTTTTTATTCATATTCCATTAAATATTAATTTACAGTGCTGAACATTATAGATTGTTTAAATAATTATAAAATAATCGAAAGTCTAAGTTATTTAAGATTCACCGGATGAGAAGCGATATTTCCGATGTTTATTCGGAGAAATGCAAAAGAAAACTGCTTCGATATACTCAAAGTGAGTAAAATGTACGTTTTTATTGACATTATATGGAGGTAAGGACTCTTGTTAAGTAACCTAAGTAAGATGATATATAAATAATGATATATGCATGCATGTATGTACATATAATAGTATATAAAATGTACATAGATACTACTTTGGATTCGTTAAATATCGATGATGAGTCAGAAAGAAAAATCGATATCGATATTAACTATTATCGATGTACTTACATACATATGATAGATAGCAATGTCATTGTCAGTCGGTGATTCGCGTTACGCTCGTCGAAACTCGTCGTGTCCGGGAAGTTGAACCATTAACGCTTAACATTCTCGTGGCAACGCCTGTATAATGTCCATACACGATGTTATGTGGGCGTAAGGTAATACCTTCGCGCGGTACCACCACTTTATCATGCCACATTTCCAGTATCGCTTGATTCGGCAAAAGTGTTTAAGAAGTTGATCATTGTCACGCTAAGCTTTTCAACTTGCTAATAAAGTATCCTTTTGCGTGGGAAACTCGCGTCAAGTACTCGAGGTTAACTTTAACGTTTACATTATTTTAATAAGAAACGTAGATTCCGTCATTTTTGAACGTCTTTTTAAATGTTCCTTTATATATCTATTTTTAATTACAACTATTTCTGCTGAATGATTTTAGAAAAAGAAAAGAGACGAGCTTATGAAAAGGGAAAACATTTTTTTCCAAATTAAATTTACTTTTTTATTGTTATCCAATCATCGTAGCTTCTTTTCTATTTTAAATTTAATTATTTATCTTAAAACGATGAAACTTTTATGTAAAGGAGAAAGTTAGTATTTTTTTTCTTCTATTACATATACCTTCCTATTCATTTTTTGGTCGAGTTACTTTTTATCTCGAGAAAGTTTTATAAGAGATTGATGATTTTTAATTACACTATATAATATAATATATCAATATAACAAGAGAATTATTATTAATATCCTTGAAAAATTCGATCCTTCTCCGAACAATTAATAATAATCGTTCAAAGAATTCAGAATCTATAGTACATTATTTGCCGAGTGTCGTTTTATTTATTCATCGACTAGCTATTATCATTTACGACGATGGAAAGGTCTGCGTTATATCTTTCTCCTCTCTTTATTTCTCGTCACCAATGGATCTCTATCAGATGAAGCTGAATAAAACACGGTCTCCGTTACGTAACGATTTTAACGTGTCTTTAGTATGTAACAGAGATTATCTCCGGCTTCTGTGATAGTGTGAATGATGTATTTGAATCTATTGGGTGCACATATTTGGAGCATTGCGATTAAGGTGCAAGGAAATTCCTCGTTTGGAGTTTTCCTTTGAAAAACTGTAAAATTATTTAACTTGTGACCAAGGTTTTATTCAAAGTCGATCAAAGTCTTATATGTACAATTTTCAGCTTTTCTTTAGTCATAATTTTTAACTTTTTTCTTTTCTTTTATTTTTGTCAAAAATTTAGCGATCTTTACAAATATAAAAATACAGTGAAACAAATTAAAATATATCATATATATATATCTGTATACATATATACATAGATATATCATTGCATGCTAAAATGATTGAAAGCTAAAAATATAGGTGAATTATGTATATGTCTAAAAATCCTTTAAACTTATTTATTATATATACAATACATATTTTTATATTTGTAAAATTTCATTTTTATTGATTGACTTGGAGTTAAGATTACTTGAAATTCTATTGCTCGGTAGAACGTTAGAATAGTTCGATCACCAAGATCCGTTTCATCTCGAAGGACGACTTAAAGGTACGCAGGAAGGAGCCGGTTGTTCCTTTCGCGTCATCGAACGTAACTTCCCGCTGTTTCTTTCTATCTCTTTAATGATCGACTTGACGCTTGTCGTACGCTTGTCGTATATGGTTCAGAATACACAATCATTACGTGGGTTGCAAGGCGATCGTTTACACACGACACGCGTTGTACGTAATTGAACACTGTAAATCTCCAAGGTATATCTATATACATATGTGAAAAGAAAGTGAGAGGACGATTATTATATGTATGTTATTAAGAATACATACATACATATAATTACCGAGTTCTATTACTAACGGTATGTAACATACGATTTTAATAACGTAATTAATGTAAGGCCGATGTGTATCACTTTCATTGTGTACGTGTATCCGTATATATTTAACGAATTGAAGGATTTATTAACTTTGCAATTATATCAAATCATGTAATGAGAACATCTTTTTTTCTATTTTCTTTACCAACAATTATTCTTTTATTTTTCATATTATTTTACTTTTTATCATGTTAATACCATCTTTCGCATATTATTTACAATTAGATATATATTTGTTTTTTATTTTCATGATCACTTGCAAACACGCAAAAGCGAATTTCGAAAGATCTATATATCGTTTTGTATCGTTTGTTCCTTAAAGGGATGGACATTGGACGATATAAGAAATGTCGAAATTCACTCGTTATTAAGTTACGTTAATTTTTTAATGTCATTTCCCGCGTTATATAAACCAGTTAACAGCTCTCTACAAAATAATAATGTCCGGCACTCTCAAATTGACTCACACTTTAGCAGTTAAGGGTTTAGTCGTAGCAACAAGATATCCACTGCAGTCGTCTTGAGAATAGGGGGAACTATTATCTGGAAGTAAGACCAAACGTGAGAGTTTAGATCGTCTAATAAATAGAATAGAGTGTCACGAAGATGTATACTAACTTATTTGTGAAAAATTATTATAGACAAGGATAATAACAATATTTTTTTCGTGTGAGATGATCGATATCAAAACCTTTTAATGTGATTTGTTAAATCAAAATAAATTAATTTAAATATTTATAAAATTATTTACTCTTTCTGGTATTTTAAATAATAATGATTAATAATTATTATAAGGATTATATATTGAAATGTTATCGAAATAATATCAACGTACCATTTAAATCGAACAAAACGATCCTTATAGATTTTTATTGATATACATGCGATAAGAAATAAAGACAAATTCGCTTGCGAATTCGCCAAACGGAAATCGGAGCGTGTCTATCGCTTAAGTAATATCTCTATTGGCGTTCGATGAAGGCACTCTGATTTCTTCAAACTTAATAGTTTCTCACAAACGGACTTTCTCCGTTACACGGTATATCCATAGTTGCGACATTATATACCAAGCTCGGTATCATTACGGCATTCCACGTGTGCATGGTTTAAATCGACCGAACATGAAGAAAACGAAAAAAAAAGAAAAGAAAGAAAGAAAGAAAATATGAAGGAAGCAAGAAAGTTTTACAAGCAAAACTAAAAATCATGATATATATATATAAAAGAAAGCTTTTCTGCGATTTCTACAGAAAGTAATAGGAACGATAATCATGTCAAGATCAATATCTTTCTAATAATTTTTATGATCATTAATATTTAACATTTTTTTTACAGAATTTATAATCTCCTTTATGGTTTGATGTCCTTATAAAAAATAAATAAAAAGTATTTTCACAATTTAGAACAATGCATCAATATATCATTTTTTATTATTACAATCAAAGGAATTATTGATATTTTTGAAATTTATTAAGCTATTAGCGATAGTAGCGTTTCAAATTGTTTCAATCTCTATATTTGTACTTAAGCGTTTGTTTCAATGAAGTGAGATTTTCTTTACGATCGACGAGAGATAAGACACATATAAGTACTACATAAATCGGACGTGTGACCATGAGATTACAAGTAGAGTTAAAAAAGAATAAGAGATAGGAGATATCTGTAAGCAATACTTATATATTTATCATGAGTCATTGTTAAGAAAAATCTTAAATCTTGTACCATGTTCGCGGTCTTCTTGAAGTTTCACACCCAAGAGAGAGGGAGAGAGAGTGAGAGAGAAAGAGAGAGAATTAACAGAGTGAATGAATCGTTTCCTTTGAAATTAATTTTGATTTGATTACTTTTTCAAATAATATTTTTGACTTCGTTAAATGCATAAATGAATATATTCGATTACATAATTATATATATCAACAAATAATCTCTCGAAATTTTTATTAGATACTTTAGTTTATATCTAATTGTAAATAAATAATATAAGTATTTTTTTAGGACCAACCGAATATAATACTTTACGATACTATACTATCCTAATTGCTATACTATCTTATTCTACTATACTATACTGTATAGGGAAAACGATGAATACACTTTAGATTACTTTCATTGAATCACTAACTTATATTTTAACAAAACCTCAAACGTATATAGAAAAAGTTCATAAAATGATTTACTTCTTATAAGAAATCTCGCAAAAAGAAATATTCCTTTCTTCAAGGAATAAAAAAAAGTAGAGATAGACTAGTCGAAGGAAAAATATTTTATCAACGCAATCACATTAAACGTTTCGGGATAAAGGAGGAGAAAAAAAAATGTGGAAACTGTAAGATGTGCAACGAGATTTTTTTCCTTCTTCGTCATCTTCGTCGTCTCGAAGGTCAATCGGATATTCGGAAGAGACGATCCGTTCCGAAGAATTAACACTGACCTAGGGAAGGTCCCGAGGTCGTCGATGGCATATATTTCTCGTGCTTCTACGTTTGCGCAAGTGCGCTCGCTCGCGCCAACCTATATTAAGTTAACTGCTTCATAGTTGCCGATTTGTCCTCCGTGTTCGTTCTACGTGTTATCTACCGATATAGATATACATATGCACATTATATATATATCTTATATATCTTATATATATATATATATATATATATATATATATGTATACGCACATATCTATGTATCTATGCATCTATAGGTATATACGTGCAACATGTATCGGTACATATGTTCAAACGAACGTAGGTAAGAGCAAGTAGAGCTAGCGTAGAGCTGCAGAGCAGCAGGCAATGCCAATTGCACGCATCCGCAAATTTGCCACCAACTGGCACGTTTATGTTATAGAGTTACTCTGTTGCTCTTCTACCTAAGTGACTTCTCTTCTCCTGGACCTCCTCCTCCTCTTCCTCCTCCTCCTCTCTTATCTAAGATGCCCGATTAAGATGCTTTGCTCGCAATCGCTCGCTATTTTAGACGCTTCCCTTCTCTTTTTATTTGTTCGATAAAAAATTATGTTTTACTTTGTCACTTAATTATGCCATTGCAATTATTCTACTTTACATAGAAATATTAAGTTCTTTTCATTTATAATTACAATTTGGACTATATCGTATGATACTTAAAAATAAGATCAGTTAAGAATCGTTGTTTAAATCTACCGCATAGAACGAATTATGTATATGCGACAATAGATTTTTAATTTAAGAACGATAATATATACCAATAGTTATTTAAAGTGATCATTTACAGGGTCTAATTAATAAATTTATTTTTGAAATTTTTATATTATCATTATGAAATTTTTTGAAATACATTTTTTCTATTTACCAGCTTTAAGAACATAATCTTCATTTGCTATAAAGAATCCAATCGAGCGCGTACATTTATGCAACCTGACGACCAGTTTGCCTTTCCTGTCTTTAGTTATCTTGGACAATGTCGACCGTTAGAAAAAGAAGCTCCTCTTATCGGTTCACATAACGGTTACGAGAAATGCTTTTCTATAGAATCAAGGTGGTTACGCCTTGTAAGAATCGTAGTCGATTAAAGCGCTTTGATAACGCGTGAATCGATAGCAATGCGAAGTCGATGGTGAGAGTCTCACGGAACCGGTGAATCCTTTGATCTTCGATTCGCTGGATTAAAGCATAACATCTTACTTTTTCTATCTTTTTTTCTTTTTCTTCTTCCTCTTCTTCTTCTGTTTCTTCTTCACTTCTTTCAAGAAACATTTGGTATTTATTGCAAGATATAATTCGATAAGGTTTCCACGTATATATAAAATATTTATAAAGTTTACTTATACATTTATATTATTTATAAACTTTACTTACTTAATCATTTAAGGTCTGACTTATCTTAATTAAAATTTCAATCGAAGTCTCAATTAATTACTCCGCTATTTGTTTTTATCGTTTTTACCGTTAATAACGTGAATAGGTCTCGAGAGATTTGTAAACGAACCAATCCTGAGATTGCTTTTTCTTTAATTTAGATCCTTGTAATGATCCTGAATAATCGGTTTATCGATATTAATGTAAGGTTGATAAATTCCAAGATATCGAAAAATTTTTAATGTTTCGACTTATCATGGATGAGATCCGATCTAAGTTGGTACAATTTTGTCGTCGAAGATACAGCGTGACTAATAGAGTCTTAGTAATTATAAATTGAAGATAAAGAAACGCTTGAGAGAAAAAAAAGTCGAGGATGCGAGCGAGCTGATGGCAGGAGGAAGTGGATGGCGGGATTATTTACGGCAGGTGTCGACGGCTTTGCTACCATCTACAAGGTGTCCCGTTTCGCAACCAGTTCGTTCAGTTCACCGATGACTTGCCCGATAAAATTGGATGTTCCACGCGGAAACTTCGTGTATCTACGCATGTTAGGGAAGTCGAATAGAAAGGGTATTTCTGTGATTTGCTTGATCTGAACGACTCAATAATTTTTGAAATTCTTAAAAAATTAATTTGGAATAATAAACAGAACGTTTATTTGCACGTTATTCTTAAAAGTTAAACAAATGTATTACATCAATAATGATTACATAAAAAATATATAATATAGATAAAAATATATAATATAGTAATTAAGAAAGTGAGAAATCTGACAGAGAATTTATATTCATCGCTTATCTTATCTTACATCAATTTTACGTGACTAAAGTATGCAATATCTTAAATTAAAAAATATATGATTTGCAATTACTCACTGTTACTTTCGTAATCACCTGTCACTTAACGACGATTTTAAAAAATAATGCACAGAAGAAAGTTGAATTAAGTTTACTCCAATTGTGATTTTATAATTTCTACTTGATATATTTCATTGTTTCTTATGTAAAAGAGAAATTTCATACTTAAAAAAGACGTAAGCGAGAACGTCCCATATTTCCTTTATACGTGTAAGATGTATATCTACATGTATATCTTTTTGGGTAATCTAGATTTAAAAAAATGTGACAGCTACTTGACGATGACGATGGTCTTAATCGTTGACGCATTTATCGCTCTGAAGCAATAAGCGCATTTCGAAGAGTCGTTTCTCAGCTTTACTTGGTATAAACAGCCCCTTCCACATCATGGGACTTCATCTTTCTCACTCTTTCACATCGAAGATATACGTATATAGGTACAGAGAGAGAATCTCTTTCTGGGTCAGAAAATATACGACGTGGACTTGGGTCCAACTACTTACATCAACGACGACAATGACAACTACACGTCGGAAGTCACCTTGCACTGGTGATCGAGTCTAACCATAATGAGCGTTAAGAAAATAACTAGAACGATCTCTACTTGACGCTAAGTGAACGAGTCGAACAACTAAATGATTAGGAAAAGAAAATAACTTTTAAAATTAAGTAAGAATAAATTGTAATTGTTTGAAGTTTCTAATTAAATGTCTGCTCATATATGTACACACACATATATATATATATGTATGTATGTATGTATACGGAATTATTTTTGATACATCCTACAAATAATTATCGACACCTAAATATTTCTCTCTCTCTATCTTTTTTATAATTTTATTTTTAATATGCAGTTGGTATGCGGGTAGGCACATCGAGAGGAATAGAGGAAAAACTCTGAAGCCGATAAGAACGGCTTTCGTGTTAATGGCTACGTATATCAAGCGTTTCGCAATTACAACGTTTACCATTCCATGTTTTGTTTCATCTTTGTTCCGGTCGAACACGTTGGGAGATAAAATAAAAGGTTTTATATTGTTTCAAATTGATCCTCTTGTACATTGCTTTCTCATCGAAGAGTGACTTACTAATGACCTCAATATCAGGAGATACATAAACATTGTTTACTTCTAGTTTTGTTTACTTTTATGGTTAGTATTTCGAATAATAAAATACATATATTTTGAAAGTTTATGTGTCTTGTGTTTATATTACCTTTGTTACGATTTTAAGTCTTGCTTGTTATAAATCTATTCAAATAATTTGCTGAAAGATATCAAAGATATTATATATATATAATATATAGATCGATAAATTTCTCTTAATATTCTATAAGGATAAATATTAATGCTAGAAATTTTTATGTTCTGTCTACAAATTTATACATATATATAGAGGTATAATATTTTCTTTTCCATAGAGTTTAATTAAAATAATCGATAGATAATATCATTAAAATTTCATATGATCTTATGTTTGATTCGTATCTCATATTAATTTCTCTATTCGACTAATTTCTTGATCGATAAATTATTATTCGTCAGAGAAAAGTTAAAAATTTTTGTCAGACACGTGATACTAATCTGAAGAAAATCGATTTGAATTATAATATATAAGCTATCCAAAGAGGTTCTACGTAAGTGCATACGAGTTTTCTGTTAGATGATATTTAATGTCCCTCGAGGAATAGTAACGTGCGACGTCGATCGTACAAAATATCGTCGAATATATAGAAAGGAGGAAACTTGTATGTACTAAGAAGAAACTGCGCTTCCTTATGTATAAATTCGTCGTAGCTCGTAAGAAAAGTGTCGAGCGAAGTACATTCGTGATATTACGTAGCAACGCATCAGTATATCAAGGTCGGATTAGAAGATAACCGGGAAGCATCCGTGATATTTTCACGATAGTTTCGTATTTATAAATACAAACGATTTCGTTAATCTTTCTTTTAATGTGTTATATCGAATAATAATTATGTAAGAAATGAGCCATTTAAAATAAATATATCTACTATAAGCTATATATATATACAATATATGTATCGAGTCTTCTTCTTCGTATCTTTATATACATGTGCTATTAGCTTATGGTATACATAACAGTAAAAATTTCTATCTATTATTTTACGTAATAAATTAAGTAATACATTCTAATAAACGTGGTTTAACCGGTTATTTATCTTTCGATATGTATAATAAGTAACACAAAAATATGGAAATAAAAAATTGTAATTTGAATCACATAATGATCTACATACATACGTAAGGTTTAGAAAACTCCGACGGTTGGAAGTTGATGTAGAATTATTTTGTAGGACACGTCAGTCGCGTTCTTCGTCGAAACAATGAATAGCATTCGTTTCTAGACAGGACGCTCGTGCTCGACACACCTGTAACTATGCATTTTACATTCGTAACAGGAACGTGTAATAGGAATGAAAAGGTAAGGAGGAAATCCCTATAAGGTAAGACGCTTTGACTTTGGTGAAATAGCAGTCTCTTCTATGTTACGTTAAACGGTAAGCAGCGGTTTCTTGATTAATCGGAAGTTTAGGTATATGCTTCCTGATTAATAAATCATTACATAGTATGTATCTACTTACGTATAGAATTTTTATAGGGCATACGTACGTACGTATTAGATCGTTTCCTTTCGACTTGAGAACGGATCGTGAAACGAATGAAAATTCGAACAATAGAAATCGATGAATTATTAACGTCCTCTTATCAACGTCCTTTTAACTAAACTTGTTTACATTACTATTTGAAAAACGGTATCTCGTTGTTGCTCGTTCAAAAGTAATTATACCAGAAATATTATTACATTAATTACAAATCTAATTATAGAGATAATTAATTGAAATACTTAATGATTTATGAACTTTGGAAGAAGAAAGTAATTATTTCGAAACAATATAGTCTTCATAATCTGTAATATATATCGAGAATTTAATACATTTACATGTATGTGATTACCACGTTAATGTTTATAATACGTATTTCATTTTATATACATACTTCTTTTAATACCTATTTATCATTTCTGATATATGTATACGTATTTCTTTCAAAAGATTTCTTACACATAAAAACAATCATTATGTAAAACTAATTTCGTATACGCGAAAATGAATACGTATATATGTATATTTTCTATTAGAAAACATTATAGCGTAGAATTATAAAAGATAGAATGTATCTATTTTTAAATAGTAATTAACCTAGATATTCGATGTTACGTATGTCGCACCTAGAAAAATATCGTCGTTATTCCTATATTACTTTCTATTGTTCGGAATGAATGACGTTCATTTCCTGTAAGATTCGTATTAAAAATATTTAATAACTAGGTCTGTTGTAAAGACGAAGGACACAGACTTGGAAGGACTCGAGCTATGATTATTATACTAACGGATAATACGTACAGCCGGCCGAGTCCTCGTCCTCATCTTCATCTTCGTCGTCTTCGTCGTCTTCGGCGATGTCTATGTAAGTCTAACGATCGCGAAAGGTAGAAAATCAACTAACGGAGAATGAATGAAACAAGTCGTGTCGTGTTAGATCGCGACGAGTCGTGTCGTTGATCCTTTCACCTTGACTGTTCGTAACAATATTGAAGATTATCTAAAACGCTTTCCTTAAACTTTCCCCCACTCTTCGTTCGTAGATAAGAGAAATGTAATTGTCTTTCGGTAAACGTGCCAGCATTATTCTCTTTCCTCGTATTCTTCTTTTGTCCTATCAATAACACGGGTTTCAATACATGGAGGTCACATATTGTAAATAGCTTATAGAATAGATTTGTAAACAATGTTTATCGAAGAGTGTATATACATGACCTACAGATCATAAGAACATACAAAACTTACGCATTTCTAATTGGAGCCTCTACGGAAGAAGACGTAAGTTTTAAAATCTTTTTATTACATTTATTTCGATTCGTTCGATTTATCATAATTAAATATAGTTGTCCGTTTAATTATTACGAAGTTTTAATCGTTATCTGAATATATTCTTTACGCATTTATCATCTTTAGCTCTTCGTATACAGTACTATAGGAATAAATCATATTTCAATCAAGAATTAATGATTAACTGCGAAATATTATCGACTAGTAATCGACGCTATATAATTTTATTAATTATTTTTCAATTACTTTTTATCATTATATATATATATATATATATATATATATATATATATATATGTAGATATGTATATGCGTACTCGCCGATCAAAGAATTATGTTAAAAATAATTGATAGGTAGATTTACCGAACATTATTATAAGAGCGAAACGAGTATCAATTTCGTAAGTAGGAAAAGGAATATTAGAAATCGAAGAAACGTACATATATCATAAAATCAGCGTGATTTATAATAAGAGGAAGAAGAATAACGAAGAGAGAATCCTGCGTGTCTCGATTGCGAATGGTTTCTCTGGTTCGGCAGAAACGATCTTGTACACCTATCCCGATCTGTTGGTGCTACCAAGCTTGGTGTACCACGGTATGGTAGACATAGTGGGGAGTTAGAGACAGAGAGACGTGGCGAGGAGAGTTGGCTGGTTTGTTGGTGCAAAAGAGAAAGAAAGAAAAAGTGTGTGTGCGTGAGAGAGAGACAGAGAGAGAGAGAGAGAGAGAGAGAGAGAGAGAGAAAGAGAGGGAGAGAAAGATATAGAGAAGGAGGGTTACCGAGCGAGCAGTTGGAAAGAAGAGGAGGTGGAGGAGGAGGAGGAGGAGCGAGAAAAAGAGCGAGAGGAGGACTCGCGGTGTACTGTCAGAGTCCACAGTCCTAAGTTGGCCTCAGGCTGCGATAGAACGTGTATCTCTCTCTCTTTCGGTGGCTTCGATCTGATCGAAGAACGCGGCTCCAACCAGTCTCGCGCGAACCTTCGCGATCGGTCCTACGAAGCGATCCTTCTTGCCCTTCAAACTTTATTTCCGTCATTTCTTCTCCTCCTTTTTCTTCCTCTTTTTTTTTCACTTCTGTTCCTTCTTCTCCTTCTTCTTTCTCCTTCTCCTCCTTATCCTACTCCTCCTCATTCTACTTTTTCTATTGTGTTCATTTATTTTGCTGTGGAAGAAAACTCAGGATAAAGTGAACTTGAGCCAATAAGGATCTATTCTCATCGAATCTCGTTCTCCCGGAGGTGAGTCTAATTTCAATCAACAGACAAATACAAGGATAAGTCTTTGTTATAAGGATACTTAGTAATTTATTATTTCTTTTTTTTTTAATTTATTGAAAATGTTTTAAACATTAGAATTAATTTTCTTTCTCTTTTTTCTTTCGAAATCATCGTTCCGATTAACGTCATTAGACTTTTAATTCATTTCTTTTTTTTTTTGTCGAAAGAAATGCAATTAAATTTTGTAATAAAACAATCATATCGAAGTCGTCACGGGTAATAGATATCGTTTTTTTTCTTCTTCTTTTTTTTTTTATCGTGGACATTGTAGGAAATCGTTCTCTTGTAAAGTAATTTTTTTTTCCTACGACAATTGTCGTACGGCGTAGACTTTGTACGATCGGTTTTTTCTTTTTTTTTTTTTTTTAGTAATTAAGTAAACGTTACCGTTTCATTATCATATTTTTCTTTTTAACTCTTTTGTAACTTTATATTTTCTTGTTTCCTTCTTTCTAATGTAAATTGTTAATACGTAGCCTTGCTGATTAGGGCTGGAACACGAGTAAAGGTTAAAAATATAATTCCTTAGACGGATTAGACTCGAAGATTAGGAAAACAAAAAATGAGATAAGAAAAAAAAAGAGAAAGAAAAATGAATGCATGACATTTTTATTTTTTACTAAATTACTTAAGTAAATGAATTTTCGAAAATGAACCAGCGATGGGTATTTACGATAAAGTTTGTAAATGGACTCTCGTTAATTTATGTTAGATTATATATGTATTCCCAGTTCATTCGACAACTCGGGATAATGTATATTTACATTTCGTTAATGTACTAGGAACGTCTTTGAATTTCATTTTGGTTCCGTGTAGTCACGAATTTTCCGGTTTCGGTCTGACGAAAGAGAAGCAAAAGCGAAAAAGAGAGAGAGACAGAGAGACAGAGAGAGAGAGAGAGAGAGAGAGAGAGAGAGAGAGAGAGAGACGAGAAGGTTTGACTAAAATTAGAACGAAATGCTGGAAATCAAATAGCAAGAGTTAGCGTGGTAGTAGTCAGGGTCAAAACGGCGGGTGGCGATCGCTTTGTTACGAAGCACTGTGCGATAGAATTTTCTCTGCTCAGTTTCTATACTTTAGATCGTTTCGTTCCCTCTTCGTTCGAAGGGGGACTTATCTCGAGATTCGTACTTTCTTTTTTCTTTTCTAACTTTTTTTCAATCTCACAGAATGGCTCCATTCTATTGTCTAACCAGGAGGTATAAGCTCGAAGAGATACGATTTACAACGCGTTCATTGTCGCGATCCGAGAATCTTCGAATGGTTCATTCCTTCGTCTGTTCGTTCGTTGGTTCATTCGTTCATTCATTCATTCATTTAATTCTATCTACATCTTTTTGTTTTAATCTTCTTACAAAGTAGATAGATACTTGAAGAAAAAAATGAGAGAGTAATTTTTTCTGAACTAAATTTTCAAGGATCACCGAAACGATTTATCGATCGTATCACCTTGCTATCGTTTTACTATCTTTGCATTCTCGATATCGACAGCTGCGTAAAGACACCTCGATGTATCTCGTTTGTATACTTTCCAGCGAAACGAAGACGAAGTCTGCGGTATATCTGGCTTCTCCGTTCTTATGACCGACGACGGACTGTCTCGTTTAATCGTTCTAAGGAAATCTATACCTGGATCGTAGTCTAACTAAGTATATATATATATATATATATATATATATATATATATAAATGTATGTATAAATGCGTTTGTGTATGAGTTAGCTTAAGTTTCTTTTTTACAAAGTTATTTTATTTTAAATACATGTACACGAACTGTTGGAAATATACAGAGCTAACTGTTCAATGTGAAAGATAAGAAATTGATTTGTTAGAAAATTATTGTCTTTAGTGAATATTATATTTCTAATATATTTTATATATTTACAATAATAGAGAACCAAAAGTTGCTAAGATGTTTTTACAAATCAATTACATTTTTTTCAGACATTTTACAATAACTTTTTTGCAGATAATAAAAGTACGAGTTTAAGTAGATGACATTTCGAAATGAAATCATTTGTCTTATTTTTGCAATACTTTTTTTCTGTAAGATATAATGCTGATTTCAGCAGAGGTATTTTCATAGAAGACGATTACTAAGCTGATCATCGCATGACTACATACGATTATTTTCATTTCTACGTAGATCGATCTGGAATCGTTTATATATGCAGAACGAACGTCTTGCGTTACGAGAAAGAAATTTAGCGTTTCACGTCCCGTGTGACGTCCCTCCGTTACTCCTGAAGCTTCATTCATGAATATCCCCACTTCATTCTTACCTACGTCATCAGTTATTTCTCGTATGACTCCTCCCACTAACTTTGTCGTAAACCAACATATTTACTATTCTTACATTTTTTCAATGACGTCCGACGCTAATAATAAGTTTTTGTGTGTATATATATATATATATATATATATATATATATATATACATGTGTATGTGTGTATAACATACGTTTATTGTAAATGCACTCAAAAAAAAAATTGGATTAATATGAGTGCTAAAATAATTAAAATCGTGACATAATACTTGGATATGATACACGGGTAATATTTTATATTTCGATTAGACACGAAGAAAAAAAAAAATATAAAAAAGAAAAAGATAAACATAATACAATTTCAATTTGCTTTACAAGTAAGCTTTGAACGTTTCTTATCGCTTTAATTCGATTGTCTGATATACGTAACTCTGATAAAAGTAACAGATATTAGACTATTTTAAGGTCATTTCGTATTGCTAAGAATCATTATTGAATGTACTCATTTAATCAACTTTATCGCTCGTGAAACGTTGAATAAAACGTTAGCGTTAAAAGTTTTACGCTCGATGACTCGTTTGCTTCTCGATGACGTCAATGGCAAGTTTGTCTTTACTAAGAAGTTTGTAAAAACTATTGAGAGGACCGGTCCTACTTCGAACGTTCATTATTTTCTTCAGGGATTTTATAATATTTGAATATCGAATCGAAATTAAGAATCTTATATTATTTTATTGCTTTCTCTTTAGATTTTCTTTTCAAGTTTCGTTTATAAAGAAAAAAGAATTTATACTTAAAACAACAGAAGATATTGTTTTTTGATATTTTTTTTTATAATTAGCGATATTTCATAGTATCAAAAATAATAAAAAATTCACATGTCATTTTAAAGATTCATCATATAGAAAATATTTTTATTTTAGAATCGAACTTTTCTTATTTTTTCGATTTTGACTTTTTACGGACGTGATATATTAGTAGAGAGATAAAAAGATCTTTCTTCTTTATTTTATATCAAAACACCTTTGTATCACAGAAATAAAAAACTATTTTTGTTTGAGAAAAATATACGAAAAAAGAAATACAGAAAATCAAAAAGATTCAAAAACAACATTTAAAAGACAATATAAAAATAACAATTCTTATAAAAATCGTATCAAATTTTCATCTGAAAACTGGCCAATATTTCGAGTATTGAGGTAGATTCGGTTATTTTTTTTTTTAAAGAAAACTTAATCCTAGGCGAAACGAAGGTTGCGTTTGTCTAACATTCAAAGCTCGTGACTCAAGATCTTTCGTTCGGGATTAGGTGCGTGGCCTCGTATCAGTTCCTCTCTCTCTATTTTCTATTTTTTCACCTTTACCTCTCTTTTTTTTTCTCTATCTCTCTCGTGTGCATGAAGTCTTCTCTCGAGTCTTTCTTACGTAATCGTATCCGATCGTGTGAAGAGACAGGTAATCTATCGTTTCAGAGCTTTGCTAAATCCAAGCGCGTGCCTCGACTCTAAAATTTTTGTATACGAAATTCTCAAGTGGACGAAGATGAGATGAAGAAGCAGAGAGAGAGAGAGAGAGAGACAGAGAAAGAGAGAGAGAAAGAGAGAGAGAGAGAGAGAGAGAGAGAGAAGGAGGAGAAAGAGAAGCAGAAAAAGATGAAGAGATGGAGGAGGAAGAAGAAGAGGAGGATGAGAAGGAGGAAGCTACGACCTTGAGTGCTTAAGAATCGAGCTCGACATATGGGCCGTCCTCGTATCTGATTATGTATGTGTATATATGTATACGTATATATCTATATATACATATATATATGTATGAGAGAGTGAACAAGTGTGCGCCTTGTCAACATAGAAAAAGCGTCCGACAATAAGAGAACCGGTGTTGACAGTGATGGGACAATAATTGGCCGGAATTGGGACCAATCGATTATAACTTGGAACATTCTCTGTGCACTGTCTCTTACTCTTCGTTCGTACTCTGCTCTCTTGTCTTCTTGTCTCTTCAAACGCTGACTGGACTCTTTCCATTAATCGAAGATCTCTTTCCAAAGAGATATCGATCTTTTTTTTTCTTTCTCTCTTTATATTTTTTGATTTCATCCTAAAATTATGAAGATCAAGATTTATGATATTCCAGTGAAAATTCTTTAAAATATTGTGTTCTAAAAAATTATGTTTTAAATTAATTTGCATTTTTACTAGGGTATTTTTAATATTTGAAAGTTGGTATATATGTGTGTGTGTGTGTGTGTGTGTGTTTTTCTTTTTATTGACTTTATATTTAATCACTTACGTTTCTATACGAGGTATCTCATTAAAATGTCAGAGATATAAATAACGATAACTGGTAGTAATTTTATGATATTTAATTTTTTTTATATTTGGTGTATTGTAAGATATATTTAGCATGGAAACTTTTACCTGTTAATAATAATAATAATCAGTCTTTTCCTCGTCGGTAAAAAAGTGATAATATTGTTTGGAACAACTAAAGATCTAAATCGTGTTTTGCATACGTCAAGATAAAAAAGTATAAGATAAAAGACGTCGTGTCAAGTATTAACATATAAATCGAGGAAAAAAAGACTTGTTATTCCGATCGAACAAGTGGACTAAATTTGTTTAAAAAATTATTGAAAAGTATGTTAAGTGTCTAACGATAAGGCAAGATATCGACGTCACTGCCTTGTTTCAGACCGATGTAATGTGTAGAATTATTTTCACAAACGCATAACTTCTTACTATGTGATTATTTTTTAAACACGAATGCGGAAGTGTCTTTTGTGATATATTTTATACACTGCGTTCCAATCATGCAGTGAGTATACGCTATTTAACGTGCTGTGTTAAAAATTATCCATTGCCTTAGAACTTTGTTTATCGATCAATTTACATGTTGACTGTCATAAAGATCATAGCATACGATTTTGTAAACTCTATTTAAAATGTTTTCTAATATTTCTTTAGCTGAATGAAAAAAAAATATTATTAAATAATAGGCACAGTTTTTTATAAACAAAATAATATTCAAATCTAATAAGCAAGAAGTTTGCTCGAATATTTTTATTTGTCGTCATCATTTCTCAAAAACATTCTTCTTTTTCAAATTTTCATTGACAATTTCTAAAGAATATCTTCATTGGAAAATAAACGATCAAGAATATTAGATAAACGTATTAATTAACTGAAGCGTTTAGCTCGGCGTTCGACGTGTCAAATGTTACCGCGAAACTTGATAAGAAATGTAAGAGGCTTTTAAAGGAAACGTTCGAATTATCAAAGAGTTTTTGTTGCACAAACGTGCGAATTAAAACGGTGTGGATTATATATGCACTTGTATATGTAGCAGTTAGTGTAATTTTGAGAAACGATAAAGAAGTTAGGTAGATAGATAGATAGAGAGAGAGAGAGAGAGAGAGAGAGAGAGAGAGAGAGAGAGAGAGAGAGAGAGAGAGAGAGAGAGAGATAAAAAGAGTATTCACGAGAAAGTAGAGAAAGAAGACATTCCTTTGAAGCTTATCACAAGAGCATGACTAGTTTGCGTTACGATGGCAGATAGGCTTGTTTAACTTGTTCTTAATTAATTTCGATCGTTACTCGACTGACAGATAGGCACGGTTATTAAGCGGGTAGAAAGAGAAAGATTGCAAGTCGCTTTAGGTATGTATCTCTACAAAGTGAGTTCAAAGTCTTTCTCTATATTTTTTTCTTCTTCTTCATTGTTCGTCATTGATTATACTCATAGCGACGTTATCGTAGCCGGTGAACGTACTACGACTCCTAAGTCGGTTAAATCAACGATCAGCACCACGCGTTGTTTGAGCAGTGGAGTCTCTTTATATACATACATATATATACATACATCCATATATAAGTCAAGCAATGATCCACGTTGCGATTCGGTCTTACGGAACTACTGTGTGCATGAATTTATAATGAAAATATAATCCGATAATAACGACTAATTGATCGTATTTTTCATTTACGATTATTTCACACACACACACACACACACATATATATACACACATAAGCTTTTTATAGACTTTTTAGATAATTTTTTATTTCGAAAGATTCATTAATTATCGAAATGTCGATTAAACACAAGATCGAAATATACATGAATTTATTACGTGAGAGATATTTAATATTAAATATATAACGTTATAAGGAAGAAGAAAATGATAAATCAAAAAGTATATAATTTATTCGAGTCTAGGCAAGAATAATCGATAGATTAATGTCATTAATATGACTCAGCAAAAATGTACGTTTTATAGGTAGGTAATACATATTTATTATGATGATTAGTCGACTTTCCTGTTTCGTTCACCTACATATACATACGTGTATATATTACAAGTTCTCTATATTGCCAGTTATATTTCGATCAAAATCATTGTTATTACTTTTGTTATCACATTTACTGAGATCGTGTATGTTCGATTTGTTGGATCCATTCATCTAGTAGAATCGCATAAGTTTCAAATGCTCGCAATACGATTCTCGTCTATATCGACACGATAACGAGTTTCCAGGTGTTTACGACTACGCAACGTCATCGAACCGGCCATTACCTTTTCAGTCGTTTCTCTGGTAGAGACGCCTCGTGGCTTAGCGACGTTTAAACTCGATCATCGATTTTCTTCTAGCTCGATTCGCTCGATTTCATTCGTATTTTTCAAATAAAACTTTCCAGAGCAAGCTCGTGCCAAAAAAAAGAGACAGAAAAAAAAAGAAAGAAGACAAAGAAAAAATACAGCTTGATATGTTATCTCAATATTTGTTTCATATAAAAATCAAGATTCCGACTTCTTCTTCTTTTTTTTTTTTCACCATGTTCTTCATTGAAGATCTTACGCAAAGACTTGAGTTTTTCTTTCTCTTCTTCCTCTTTTCCTTTTTTCTTTTTCTTTTATCGTTAGCTGTTATCATCGATGTGCGATAGCGTAACGTGTGCGAGCGTTAAACAAATGCTGTTTTATCTGCATGTGATTCTGACGTCACACTACGTATGTATTATATGTACATACATATATACATTAATGGATATTTTCGATGTACTTCAAGAATACTATTTTGCGTCCTTCCTCGCTTAAGTAGCGAGGAATGTATTTTCGAATAGAAGTATCCGATTTGAAAATGGAACTTTTCAAAAATGTTCATGTAACATAAGTAGAATCATTTTGTTTTTTCACATTTTTTTTGTTAAATTATTTTATCAGAGCTTTTTTTTTCATATTATCGAATCCCTTCCGATTTGGATAAACGAAAAGATATGTATGGTTTGTAATAATTTTTCTTGATTTTTATTTTTAAGAATGATTATAGCGTAGGTATCAGATATAAATGATCTGTTTGTTTCGATTAATGCAATTATGTAAATCGTACGTTTAGAGATAACTGTTTAACCTCTTGGTTCACCCTCGTGTATCTTACGCCCTGTATAGGTACTACTAGGAAAGGTCGCGTGCCTTTTGCGGTGACAGAGAGGAATGGGCGAGGGTGAGGTACTTCGAGGAAGAAGGTACAAGCGAGTTGATACGTGTGTTAGAAAGAGAAAGAGAGAGAGAGAGAGAGAGAGAGAGAGAGAGAGAAAGAGAGAGAGAGATAGATAGATAGATAGAGATAGAGATAGAGAAGGCGATTAGGGTCGATTTTTAGTATAGTCGGGTGCTCAAGCAAAGAAGGACGTCACTGGCTACAACATTAGCAATGCTGATGCCTCAGAGACGGTCAGAGATGACCTATGACCTCCTCGTATATATTTTATCTTCTCTCTTTTTCGTCCTGCTCTCTTCGTTGGCGTCCACGTATATATGTTACGTATCGTACATTACATAGTTACCACACATATACATACACGTATAGTGAGAAGCAATAATATCGAGTGATGGTATTTTTTCGTTCTCCTTTTTATTTTTTTATTTTTTTATTTTTTTCAGAAGTCATTATGAGTCAGTAATTTAAAGAAAATTTTTATGTCAGATAATTAATTCTTTTTCTTTCTCTTTCTCTTTTTCATTTTATCCAAGATAAGTTTTTAATTTCTCTTGTTTTTTCTTTTCTTTTTTGAAGGTGATTAAGTTGATTCATTCTTTTTATCATCGTCATATTTCATTTCCTTTAATTTATTTATATTATTCATCTTAACAAATTTAATAGTTTATAAAGCGGCTAGTAATGATAATACAAGTTAATAATCGCAAGAAAATTAGAGAGTACATTTAATTTATGTGATATTTATTAACGATTCTCGATCGGCGCGTTCATAATCATTATTTTTTAAATTTATGAATCTTAAATTATGTTTTTAATGTATACCGATATTACGGCTACATAATGATAAGAGTTATTATTGTAGAAAAAACGAGAAAAACGTGAATGTGTGGAAAAACAAAAAAAAATAACAAGTGTACTCATATCTATACTATTATCTATTGTATCTTATTATACACAAACAAGACTGTGAATATATGATATTACGCAGTTCGTATGTGTGTAAGAGAGAACGAATCGTTACATCGTGGAGGTCCTCGGGTTACACTGGAGAAATTATGACGTAACATGGCAATGCTTCGGCTTACGCAACGCGTACGTACATTGGCTCTGTGTCTCGTGAAAACCGAGAACCTTGGCCATTTGGACGATTTCAGAAGGCGGTACCTTGGAAATCTGCGAGGTAACGATTCCTTTCGTTAATTTCTTCGTAGCCATGTACTTTTTTACTGATCGAATGTCTGTGAAAAAGTCTGTTCAATGATTTTGTCGATTTAATTGACGTATTAGTAAAGATTTTTTAAGAAGCGGTACTTTAAAAAGTATGCATATGGTTTAAATAATAAGATGGTTGAAATTGAAATTTGAGAAATAATTTTTATTAAAAGTCTGTTATTATCACAGGATTATTATTATTAATTTTACTAGTTCTAGCGGTTGTTACTAATTAGTGTTTTATTAGATCGATTGTGCTCTGTTAATGAGATAGTTTTAACATTATTTACAGTTTCGAATAATAGATAATATATCGTTGAAAATGTTTGATATAATTCTTACAACATCTGAATTATTCTGATGTAATCGAGAAGCGAAGATAGGAAGAGAGAGAGAGAGAGAGAGAAAGGTTTGTTCTAGATTTATTCACATTGAAATCAATGTTCACGATCTTTGTCACCTTATGAGGAAAATCTATTGCCAGTAGCTATCATTAACTTTAGTAAGGATCAAGAACAAAGCTAACGAGCGTACAGAGGTTGCTCATTTTCTTGTGATACCTTCGTAGATCTCGAGTGTTTCATTTTTTCTTTTCTTCTTTTTTTTTAGAGATCAAAAGATATTCTCAGAGGATTCCGCAAAATCGTCGGTGACAAGCATATCGTGAAAGTTCATCAGAAAATAGCTCGTTAATTTTAATAAACGGGGAACGGGAGTTTGACTCTCGGAAAGTATGTGAAGCTTCCAAATCCGGTTCGAGTAACTCTTCCTCCTCGAAGCAAAGATGAAAGTCGAATAAGCTTTAAAGACTATTGCTTGAAAGGCTCGCGTCTTTCTTATGTCACCTTTCTCACGACACGTATCGTGAAAGTCCATCGTGTTTTCTATATACAGTGAGTCATTTTAAATATACAAGCTCTTTTTTCAATTTCAATTAAATGGTGGATATATTGTAAAAGAAAGATTTCTTATTAAAAACGTGCATCGAAATCGATGAATCCTAGTGCGAATTGTACTCATTTTTAAAAATATATAAAATTATTATATATAGTCCTTTCGTGATCATCAGATATGATCAATCAAAAATTAATTTTTTACTTAATGTGTTTTTTGAACCATATACTTATGCAGTTTTTTCTGTTCTAAATATATTCGTTATTTATTTGTAGTAAAAATACATTTTTTTTTACACATGCATAAGCATATACAATGAGGCGACAAGGAAACCATCGTTGTACTTTAGAAAACGGATATCGATTGAATCTCCCGACGTAATCTCGATAACCTTCGCGATCGTTGGGGCGATTCGATGTTGAAAAATGTTAAGAGAGGCGCCGTTGAAATTTCGAATATGCATAAGTTTCTTTGGAACTTGGTTTTCGTTCAGTGTATAAGAATGTAGAGTTTCTTGAATAATTTATCCTCACGTTCCATTCATATTATACCAATGTCTATGAAAAGAAAAAAATCAGAGTCGGAAGACGACGATTAATATTAATCGATATTTTTCACTATACGTGTAGTTCTATAAATGTATAGGTATGTAATGTATATGTTTGTATGCGTATTACATGACGATATAAATTTTTATTATAATTAGATGAGAAAGAGGAAAAGCGTTTGAAATATGCGATGGTAAATCGTATAAACGCGTGTGTTACCCGCACCAAGAGCAAATTTGCAAATTACCTATCGTACAAGCACTCCTGCTATTTCTCAAGTATGTTAAGAACGAAGGATAACTGGTCGTCATTGCATAGTGAATCGAACGAACGTACGATTTGTCTCAAGATTGAGCGAGCTGTTTCGACAGCGAAGGATAACGAGATGCTTCTCGTTTTTGAGAAAGAACAGAAGACTACATTCGAATGTTTCTCTTGTACCTTTGTAAATTAAGTTGGCTCACCCATATCGATTCTCGAAAGTGTTATTATCCCAATTTGGAAGTGTCCGTAGGATATTTTTATAAATTTGTAATACTGAAAGTACTCTTATTTTTTTTTATGAAGATTGAATTTACTTGATATTTTTTCCAATTTATGCGTTTATGTTTACTTATAAGCACAAATGGTATGTTTAATTTAAAGTAATCGTTTGTAAAATTAATTACTCTTTAACTTTATATATCAGGTAGAGTATATAAATATAATAGTTATATTTTAATACACAACACACACACATATCTATATATTTATTTATTTCTAGTACAAAAAAAAGTATAAATACGTACTATATAAATAAATATATAGATACTAACTGAATCAAAGAGATAATAGTTTCAAGTTCTGCGATGCGATAAGAAATAATAAAAATCATTAAAAGAACATTACGATGTTAACTATTCTTAGATCGAATGAACGAAACTGCATATGCAAGTTTCGATTCAGCTGAAAGGAATCAGGCTAGACTCATCTACTAGTCATCGGTTAGCGATTTTGTCGGATGATTCGTTTCTAATGTATCTCTAAACGAGTCATTATACTCGTAATCAACGAATGCAATCTCCGTTAATTATTCTTACCGCAAACAGATACAGCATCTTGCGAATCTTTCGAATCATGTTTAACGATTTCCGATATAGATACTATTATTTGTCGTAAGTGCACGATCAAAACGAAACGATCGATAGATCGAACGATATCGTACGATGTTGTATCGAAGATATCGATCGTAATTGCTTCCATTGGTTGCCAATAGGAATTATTTTAGGATCATCGATCGCCTCATGGGTTTATACCACTTATAAAAGTGTTTGTTCTTTGGCCGATGTTATAAAAGCACATCTGGTTTATTAACCTTGCACTTTGACTACTGTCAACTTATTTATTTCTTTTGATCGTGTTACTTGATGACTTCTCTCGATTATTGGAACTACAAGGTCTACATGAAGCAAATTATGAAATGTATTGTCATAGGAGCGACAAAAATAAAAAAATAAATTTTTAATCGTATAAAAATCATCGAGCAGAAGATTATAAGTCAGAATCATTAGTTTTTTTTTTTTTGAAGCAAAGTATTCAGAATAGTTAAATGTAAGATCAGATATTAGCTATTAGATTTTGAATGTGAAAGTTGATAACATGTGTTTCCAACATTATGTTGGTAACGTTATGTCTATTGTATAATTTAACTTGTATTTATTTGCTCATTTACCATAAAGATAGACAATAATTATTATCAGAATAAAATATTTGAACGAAAGGAATTCATCCATAGAAAGCATGTTATTGTAAGATAAAAATGAAAACGAAAAAGCAACGATAAAGAGCTATGGGGCTATAAATAAGGTCAAAGAGACAGGAGATTTGCGAAAGAGTGACGTTTTCTTTCTTTTTCTTTTTTTCTCTCTCTTCTTTTTTTAAAGGAACTTGCACAACCGGTCATCGGTGTTTCCCTTGTACATGTATCCTATGTCTTTTGCTTCCTGGATTAGATGCGAGCTGACGGTGCATCAAGCTCGAAAAACCGTTCTCTATAAAATAGAAAGGGATAGATGGATAGATACCTCGGTAGCTATCTAAATAAATAGATAGATAGATAGAAAGATAGATAGATAGATAAATAGATAAATGACTGGAGAAGTTGAAAAGAGAGAAAAAGAGAAAAGCTTTATTTAAGAACGTTATCCGCCATTTCTTCGGCTCGATCGGCTCCGTCTGTTGGTACTCGTGGCTTCCGCTCGATTTCTGGTGCGTTACGCTTTGCTAATCGTTTCGCACGACCGAGCGATATCGATATCTCTCGATATATGTATATTTATGTGTGTATATATTGAGGACACGAGCTAAGCTCTCTGGCCTTCTTGTGTGGTCTATTCGCTTCCCCCTCCCCCTTTCCTCTCCCTTTTCCTTCTCTTCTCTTCTATTCTCTTTTCTTCTCTTCTTTTCTCTTTTCTTCTCTGTGTCTAGCTAGCTAGATACATCAGCTCTCGCCTTCTCTTCGAGCTTTCCTTTCTCGTTCCTTGAGTTCTTTTAAATGACTTTCCTACATTCTTTCCCCTCCCCTCCTCCTCCTACTCTTCCTCTTCCTTTCCATTTACCTACTATGTATTCGAGATATCGTCTTCAGTCTGCAACTTAGCACGGTATTCTCTTATTTTTTGCGATAAATCCCATGATCCTCACGCGATCTTCTCGTTTTCTAACACGATTCGCGAGAAGAGTTGGCCGATTCTTATAAATTTCTTCAGACAGTTAACGAGATTTCTTTCGATGCTGATGATTTTGTTACAAGTGAAGTCTTGATCTTGATTTTAAAATCAATTTTAAGCCTTTCATATCGGATTAATTTTTGTTGTTGTTGTTTTTTTTTTTTTATTATTTCAATTACTTTTCGTTTTTCATTCATAAATGGAATTCATTTTGGAAGTCAGCAATTGCGAAAAAATTCGTAATAAAAATGTTTGTGATGTAATTCGTGCGACTGTCGAGATCATGATCAATTATTAATTGGAAAGATAAAGAAAAAGAGACCGATTATATTATTGCGATATTTCTTTTTCTTTTCTTTCTTTTCGAAGCGATTAAAAGTGTTAATCGTTTGGATCAACGAGTGGATTCGTGAAAGCAAAAGAAACGAACCACTGTGTACGACGTTCACCATGAATGACGATTTACTGACTTCGACGCCTTTCCGACGACTTTGCAAGAATAATCGCATTGTCAGCTAACCTGAATCGTTTGAATATCTACGCTTGACACTCGACACAACGTCGCCTCTTTGCTAAGAAGAGATAAAAGGGAACGTTTGACTACCGAAATTTTGCTTTCTACGTAGAATATTACGTAATTCTTATATATATTTGGTAATTTCGTTAATTTTATTAAAAAAGAATTATTTATATGAAACCATCTCGAAAACTTAGCGAAAAATTTCTGACAATTATATGTCGCTGATATTCTCGAATTAATTACAATGTAATTTTACGATAAATTTATTTACATTGTAAAAGTAAATTAAATATTTCTGAAGAATCTCAAAATAAGTTTTCAAATGTATTTAATAAGTTTTATCATATTATTTTTCGCAATGAAACCGACTGAATGAATATATACTTATATAAATTTTATGTACGAATAAAAATGAAAAAATTCATTAAGAAAAAACGATATCATACTATCTTCGTGCGAAGTCACTGATCGATCACTCGATTTTGGAAGAATTTGTAATTTATTAATGAGACTTTTTTATATGTACCGGACGAGGTCACTTTCAACTTCCTTGTCCAGACTCCAGGAAGGTATACGACCTCCCGGAACGATTTCTGGAATTGCCGGCTCTTCCGTAACGCGCGACGAACTGGACCACGAGGCCGTGTTGGATACCGTTAAGCAGAGAACCAGCAAAAAACGAGTCCAAAGCGGTCGTACATGTTCCTTCTTCTCGTCATGCTCATTACGACTTTGAATCATTTTCGTTCACATTCTCATTCATTCTTGTTCGTTCGATAATATTGATAATAGATTCTATAGATCCTTTTTTGATTAACAATTAAATTCAAACGGTATTGGATATAAAATTCTTCTTTCGATAAAAATTAAATAGATATTTTGAAAGTAAAAATCAATTAAATGTCGAAGTGGGATAAAACATGAGGATAGTGTGCGTTAGCGTGATAATATCGGGTACATTGCCCCTCGGACTCGAAAGACAGAAACATACGATAGGTATACCTATACATGTCTATACTTATATACGTTAGCAACATAGATCGTGTACATGCGTAACCATGTAAGTATATGTGTGTAAGAGAACGAAGGACATTTCGATGTGGCTTGTTCGTGAAAGATGAGATATGCTGTAGCTTGTATCGTGAGATAAAAGAAAAAAAAAAAAAAAAAGAAAGAAAAAATGTGTTGCCTCGTCGCGCGTAATGTGTTCGACCTGGCCTAGTAAAAGTTAGTTAGAGATTGGTGATTGTACGTTTAGACGATGACTGGGCAATGATTAGATTCTAGAAATGGTATTGCTAAGAATTCCAGAGACGCTTTGCTTTAATGGAACTTCGTCAAACATTTACTTAAGATTTTTAGTAAATAGTCGTAATGGTTGCGTAGAGTCGTGTTTTATATACGGCTTATTTTTTTATGTTTTTTTTCCCCTATTTTTTTCTTATTTTTCATTTAATTTCATGATACAGAACTTGCAAGTAACGTTACTCTCTTCTTTATTGCAAACTTGTATAATTGAAAAAAAATTGGCTCGTGATCGTCGACGGAATATTAGAAAGAAAAAAAAAGGACATTAGACTCTCTTGCTGGTCTATGGAATTTTTTAAAAATATATAATATAATGACGAAGAGGGAGGAGGAGGAGCATACCGAAAATTGTTCCTTGATTAAAGACTCGGAGTGGCTACTTTCGAGGCTTGAGCGTTAATATGACGTCGATCGTAATGATCCTCTTTGCTGGGCTTTCCGAAGAAGTACTCTGAAAGAAGTTAAGAAGAAGGTAACGAAAATTATTGGCGTGATTCTGAAGGAAAGAAACTTTCATAAAAACGTCTTGGTATCTGGAGTCGGGATCTTACGATTTATTTTCTTACAAAGTACCACGTCCATCGAGCGTGTCTGATCGCTCGCTTAAGATCTCTTGAGATCCTTCTCTATAACACGTGGATCACGTCTCGTGATTTTTTGCTTAAACATTGACGACTTCTCCATGTATGAAGCTTTATCGAGAATAAACTTTTAACGAAGGTATATCTTTATTTATTGCAGATGCTTTCGATGCGATGCTGTTGATGTGACGTCTGAGTAAATAAGTCGTAAGTATCCTGCGGGATTTTTTTTTCTTTTTTTTTTCTTATCAATTTTTGTCTTGTCTTGTCTTGTCGTCGTCGTAGTCGTCGTCGTCGTCGTAGTAGTCAAAACGATATAAAAATGATCTTCTTTCCTATATATATATATATATATATGTTTTTGTCTTGATTGTTATGTTATTCGGTGAACACTTTTTTCAATCTCAGTAGATTCTTCCCGGTTGATGCTCCCACGTATATCGAGTTGTGCATTGAAATCTCAAAGCTATTGGCCATGACCTGCCAACGCCCACACGATCTCGCAAAATGCTACGACTGCTTTGCGCAGCGCGTACCTACTTAAGTCCTATTAAACAACGCGTCTGTTTGCAAATTAACCGTAGAAATAGCCAGTACGGGTACACACGGTCCCGTGTATTACGACTGCGTACGTACACGCGCACGCGAACACGCAATCGAGGCCTTCGAACGTGGGTAAAACGAAGGACGGTGAGAAAAGCTCGTTAATCGAACGGACACGCTCGGCTCGACGAGATTAAGTAATACTTTTCGTAGACACGTGATACACGTATGCCTATGTCCTATCTACCTACTTGCACGTAGGCACGAGAATTTCATTATCTCTTTTGTGAGCTTTCAAGTCGTTCTATTCGATTCGAAGCCAAGAATTTTTGAAAGTTATGATAATCTTGAAACAATTCGCCTATCTAAAATATTCCATTGCTTTTAAATTTTAAATGTTTTTTATAAAAAAAATATAATAAATATCATGATCATTGCTTTTTGTAAAATTCATTGTAATTTGCATTGCGTAAAGTAATTGTAAATTTGATTATATATTATTAATCGTTCGATAATGGTGAACATTTTGAAAGAATTCTAAATTTTTCGATAATGTTGGAATTGAAAATGATCGTTTTACGATACATGCGCGTGTATGTACAAAGTTACTGGAAATTTCACGATCGATAGGATCGCGCGATCGATCGGGAGAGTTCAATGATCGTGTTTCCTCGTGCGTGAAGCGATGTCTTTTTTCGAAATATCCTCGTAATGCGTTGCATGGGAATCACCGGTGTGACGTCATTGACCGGACGGGAACAGTATGTAAAAAAGATGCAAATAATACTTTGTATCTTCTCTTCCTTCCTCGATTTCACTCACTCACTCTCTCTGTCTCCGTCTCTCTCTCTCTCTCTCTCTCTCTCTCTCTCTCTCTTTCTCTCTCTCGTCCTCTCTGTTTTATTTTCATACTTTCTTCCTTTTTTTTCTCTTCCCAGCTTCCGTTTACATTTCATGTTTTTTTTTTTCTTTTTTTTTCTTTATCACTTTTACGTATTTAAACTCCTCCATTTATACACGGAATGTATAGTAGGATGATCCGCACTTAACAGGCAAGACGAATCTAAAAGCAGTCTTTTTTTTTCGTTCACCGACGATGACTATACGAAAATGTTTAACAGGAGGGGTAATAAGACATAATCATGATACTTTGCATCGCTTAAAAAGATATTTCAGGGAGCTTCGTTGACAGAATATCAAGGTCGATCACGAATCAAATTTGGATTTTTCTTACTTCCTTTATAATTCGTTCGTACAATTTCTTAACATTTCTTTCTCGTCTCGTTATATGAAAGTGAATTACCTCTTATCGCAAGACCTACTTTGACAATCACCCAGGCAACGATAATCGTAGCACTGATAGGAATCACAAAGATCATCGTGTTCATATAGCTTATCAATGATATACGATTACGCTTTCCAACGATGAATTAATTGCATATTCAATCAATCACCTTTCTCTTAAACTCTTATAAACGTAAAATCTTATTATGTGCATGGTAATTGTTTTTGATTATTTATATCGATCGATATGTAATTATGAAAGACTGTTCAAAAACGAACGTAATCGAAGATTTCTTCTTCGTTGCAGATAGATCAGACAAAAAAATGAAGACAGTAGGGAGCTTCATCTCGTTCCTCCTCGTTATTCTGCATAATTCGAGCTTGACGAATTGTCTGTGCAACTTGGAGAGCGAAACGGAGGCGCAATGTCACAAATTAGAGGACGTCAAATACATCGATGTCTTTCAATTGGAAACGTTGAAAGTCACAAAGATCGACGACGCGTTGGATCCGGAGATTTTAAAGAACTTGACCAATTTGAAACATTTGGATTTGTCTGACGGCGGTTTGAAAAGAATAGAACCTGGTACTTTTCGAACGTTGGTCAGCTTGAAGAGTCTCGACCTATCGAACAACAGATTGGAATACTTGAACTTGTCATCGTTAGAGGGACTACACGAGTTACGTAGTTTGAATCTTCGAAGGAATAATATCGCTCAGTTGCCAGTCGTATTGTTACGTTTGAAGAATCTGAAGCATTTGGATGTACATGGCAATCCGCTTCAATGTAATTGCGCAACGTTACTCGTAAGAGACTTGTTGGTAACGAGAGGTGTCAAGTTGTCGAAGAAGGTTACTTGTGTTAGCCCGAATAGCTGGAAAGGTTCGTCTCTTTTGAAGTTGGAGACAAAGAAGATTTGTAGAGAGGAGCAGGATGATAAAGAGATGTTAGGTGATCAGCCGTACCAGGGATCAGGGGATGTAGGTTCTGGCGATGTTTTTGACGAGATAGATGCCGATGATGAGTTTCAAGATATTTCGGAAAGTTCGGAGAAAATACCGGTTCAAGAGATCGAGACTCCAGCTCCGGAGATAAAGCAGTTATCCAGCATGGAACCATCCACGACTGCATCGATGGTAACGACAACGGAAATTATTTCCAGTATTAACGGAACTTCACATCCAACAGTAACAACCGAATCGTCTCTTGAAAAATTTATGAAGGAATCCGAAGAGTTGTTTTTTGATTCCGAGGAACAGAAACAAAAGTTTACTACTGAAATGTCACAGAAAAAGCCAGTGAAGGATAGTTTGTTTTATCCCGTTGAAGGATCGGGAGACGAAGGATCTGGTGTAGAGGGTTCTGGTTTTGATATACCGTCTCACGACGATGAAGAAGCCGATGAAAAATCAGAATCTGTCGAGGTCTATACGTCGACCACTTCTAGCGAAAGTCTTCTCGATATGATCTTTGGTGTATTTACTGGCTCGACTTCTACCGAAAACAAAAAAGAACCTAGTCTCGAAGAAGAAGAATTTATAGATGCTTCGCCAACGAAAATTGTCCATGAAGCTGGAGAAGTGTCCGTTACAAAGTCGGTAACGAAAGTAACAACTGCGAGCGTTCCAGTTGCCTCTTCAACAATTGGTCCAGAATTAGTAGTAGTTAACGAGGCCGACGACATGTCGAAATTGGGTACGATACGTTTAGACGAACCAACCGAAGTCGCTAGTATAAACAATGAATTAGCGGAGGTGTCACCAGCGAGACAATCTAAAAAAGGAATGGGTTCTTACGTTGTCTTGGCTGCCTTGTTGGTCATTCTTGCGGCTTTGATCGGATTCGCAGCTTACAAGGGCGACTTTTGTAGGAAGAAAAGAAAACGGAGTGACGTTGAGAATGGTACCGAAATGAAGGATATGCAGAAGTCTCTTTTAGATACGGCCAATCAAACGCAACCAAAAATAGCATCGAATGGTAGTCCGGAAAATATGCCATTGGTGGATAGTACAATCGAACACGAAGACACAAAAGAGTCTACGGGATCTCAGGAGAGAACCAGAAGTCAAAATGGTCATCAGGATCACTTAGACCATACGGATCCCGTGAAACCTCCAAGAAAGGTAATGGGTACACAGGAAGAGACGAAGCCCGTTCAAGAGGCTCTGCAGGACTCGATATCCTCGAAAGACGAATCATTTTCAGCGAGGACGACTCCTGTGGAATCAGCAAGAACGACCAGTCCGCGTCTTTCAGAAACAAACGGTCCACCCTTGAGTCCTGGAGCTCAAAGAGTAAAGATTATTCTTCAAGAGAATCCAGATAGCGTTCCAAAAACGCCTATACTCATAACGCGAACGTCCGTAGGTGATAATCTAGTCAAGACACCGTGAAACGAGCTTCTAGGTCGAATCGTGTCACTTAAGGAAGGACCAGACTAATGACGTAACGAAATGCAAACGAAAGAATACCGAGAAACGTCAAGTGACTCAAGGAAGTGTATATGGATAATGCGATTGGTTGGTTCCTAGGCCCTACGTGTCAGGGCCACTTTTGAAATACGACGAGATATCGACAATTTTGATGTATTATAAGACGTATTCCGCAAAAATATTACTCGAATATTTGATTTAGCGGGACTATCTTCATTTTTACGACGTGACGAGAACACGAAGAGTGAGCACGAGCTAACAGGACTTGTATATATCTTTTATCTTTTTTTTTTTGTTTGTTTTCTTCTTCGATGATATGAATAATTATAAAAAAAAAAGAAAAAAAAACGAAAAGAAAAAAACGAAAAACCACACGTATCTATCGTATATACGAGATTTGTGAAGACGTTCGTTGTACTAGTACACTAGTCAGTCAGTCTCACTCACAGATCTTAGATCCTACCGAAGTATCCTACGAAGTCCTTTTCGAGAAGAAGTGCGAGAAGATTTAGAACTAGGGATGACACGAGCGAAATCGTTGTTTTAGCTCTGTCTTACGTATTTTTTCTCAAGAGGGTACATTCCAAGCCTGCCATAATAATTTTTTTTTCTTCTTCTTTTTCTTCTTTTTTGTTTCATTTTTTACACCGTACGCTTCGAATAAAATTCGTAATTCTTGATATTGAACGATCAAACGAATGGGAAATCGTTTGATATTTGATATAAATACGTGATGCTCTAGAGATTAGAAGTTACATAAGTGTTAGTAATTTTCTTGTGTTTCTTATCAGTGCGGATGGACAAAACTGTATAATTGCTAGTCGATTGATGCGTAATCACCTGTCAAAGTTTAATTGTCAAAAGACACAATCTCCCGATTCTGTTTTTCTTCTTTTTCTTTTTCTTCTTCCTCTTTTCCTTTTACTTACCGTTTTGTTCTTCTTTATTTTTTCCTTTTTCTTTTTCTTAAGTGTGTTGAGATTAATTTAACGAGTATACTAAGGCCTATTATCGATTATAAACGTGAACACGTACGGAGAGCGTGTCTGTAATCAATTGCCAGAGTAATTACCATGATGTCCATCGATTTCGCCAAGTTGTGTATCTATCTAGACCGACAACTATAAGATTTATGTATATGATAATCTATTTAATATCTACGTATATCCATCAATTCAGCTCAGTCACTCGAGATTCAGATGAAATCTGATATTCGATAAACGATTAATTTGTTACATTTAAAGTATACGATGTGTTAGATAAACGTATGTATTATCTGGCAGCGTTATATTTATCGTAACCGACATCATTATAACACGCTTCTATTGTTTATACCATTTATAATTATATATATATATATATGAAGTGAGAGAGAAAAGAAGAGAGAGAGAGAGAGAGAGAGAGAGAGAGAGAGAGAGAGAGAGAGAGAGAGAGAGAGAGAGCGACAGAGAAAATATTACGTATAAATTTATTTGCTAATGGACAATACGCGCTTTGCCCTTTCTGTCGACTATTACAATTATTTATTCGTCGATATTACAAGATAATTTAATGGGAAAGATATACGATAGAGTCTATAAGGTACAAGCTTTATGCGAATTTTAATAATTAGTTTAATTCAATTAAATATTAAGAATTGCGAACGTTCGTTAGATTTAATTACCTATACATTAAGTTTGTAAGTTTTTGTCATTAATATTTCGTAATATCAATCAAAGATCGTTTACGTATGTGAGCCAAATAAGCTGATTATATATTATTACTATCATTATTATTATTATTATTATCATTATTATTATTATTATTCTTCTTATAATTATTATATATTATGTATTATTATGCATTATACATCCTACGAACGTATTATGATTGCGTAAATATAAAATTTATAGGTAATCATTCGTTAGAAATACGGTGCCTAATTTTGTGAACAACGTCGTACAAAGAACGATGAGTAGTTTAAGAATGTATATGATCGATTTAATAATCTTTTCATGTTAATTGCTTCGGAAAAACTTGCTTTTTTAGACTCTTTCGAACGATAAGTAATTTGAAAGTATATGACCCAAAAGTATATATGAAAATTTTATTTATACTTTATGTGTTTAATAAAACGAAACGAAATGTTTTGTCTCGTTTACATTGAAAAAAATACATTTATGTATATATATATTTATACACACACACACACACACACATTATATATATATATATATATATATATATATACATATATATACTTCGAATAATAAAATACTTCGAATGTTGAAATGCGTTTTTTGTATATAAAAAAAATAAGATATAATTATAAAATGAATATGGAAATATGACGTAAGTTGTGATTAGCATAAGTCGATAATAATAAAAGGATGAAAAATAAAATAGAATAAATAGAAAAAAAGAATGATAAAATTCGGTGAAAATTCAAAATTGATAATAAATGTTTTATATAATATCGAAGTAATACACAATTTGTAGATCGAATTATCTTGTTACGAATAACGAATTTAATCTATGAAATATTATCATAACGTGGAAGAAATGAGTAATTTGCATCTCATCTTGAATGCTATCCGAATGCCGCTCGTCTGAGCGGATTACCATCTCGTCTTTCTCTCTTCAATGTCTTGATATATAATTATACATGAAATTAATAGTTGCGCGTATCGTAGAAATGCAGTATTTTACGCAGCTGGAAGGTTACTAACAAATTGCTATGATTCCGCGAGCACACCTATTCGTTACAGTTAACCCAGTAATTCAATGTTATGCGAAGGCACGCTACGTGTGTTTTAGAGTAATAGTACGAGATTCGTATCTACTCTAATCTTAACATTTAAACTGTGGGTTTACTTCAAATCAGTGCTTAGAAATCATATTGAATTTTTTGTTCAACAATCCTTTTTTCTTATCTACGACAAGGAAAGTACCGAGTCGAGAATTTTAAGCGTTTTTAATAAAAATAGTATACAAAGTATTACAACATCATGGACATTTAACTTTGTTGAGTCTTAAGATTCGCATTCGGTTTGGACCTCCCTATATCCACTTCTTGGTTCCCTCTGTAGATCTCTGATGACGATCGACCTGTTATTAGCGATTCTTTGGATGTCGGAATCCTCATCATCCGTTGAATGCCCGTCTCTAATCGTTGTTCTACGTTTTTTCTTTCTAGTACTTGGCGTTTGCGGTCTCGGTCGACCTTTACCACTACCTGCAGATTCCTCGAGTTCCTCTATAGTATTTGTCCTTCTTTGTCGACGAGTAGACGAAGACCTAGACTTTATGGAATTCGTCATTCGTAATCCTTGTTCGTTTTCAGAAACGTTACCAGCAGAGTTACTTCTTTCTCTTCTGAGTCTTTCAATTCTACGCTCTTCTCTTCTCAATAAATTGTCATCGCTTTGGATTCTCTTTCTGGATCTTCTCGATCTTTTTCTCTTGTTTTGTAAATTATCGACAGAGCCCAATCTAGTCAAACTAATATTCTCTACGGAAACTTCGTTTAATGTATCCAACGAGTGCGTCAGTCTTGGCATCTGTACAGCCTCCTCGTAACTGGGCGGTCCGATCAATTCTAGAGGATGAATTCTTGGCTCCGGTTGTTGCTCAGATGCTTCCTGTCTCTCTTGATTCCTGCCAATTGAATCATCATCGATCAAAATCCTTTGAAAAATTCATTTTTAAAAGGAATTAATTCTAATATGAGTTTTACTCTTAAGGTAAAACAGTTTTCTGTATTACTAATCGTAAATAAAGTAGGAAATTACGATCAACTGTCGATAATAAAGGCCAAATTACTCAGTAGGTAAAATAGTGTCAAGAGGAAGTAAAGTAGGAAGGAAATAAGAAAGTTACCTAAGTTGTAGGAGCCTTAGTCTTTCAACACCCTGCATTCTATCGATACGACGTCTTTCTATGAGAGCTCGTCTCTTCATTTTGATCGAGTGTTTGATGGACGTGACTGTACCCACCAAAACAACCAGGACGAATACGCATACCAAGAAAAAACTCCACATTCTGTTATTGCTATAGACAAGCTGTCCGTTCCAAACGTTGTAGCAGGCACTCTCCCAAGTGTAATCGGAGACGTTTGCTGGGCTTCGACAGATCAAAGAGTAAGACAACGTTTTTGCAGGTGGATTGGTCAAATATTGAAAAGTAAAGTATAATTGCATGCAATCGCAACGCCATGGATTATCCTCCAGTAGAATGGTTTTTAATTTGATATTGTTTTGAAAAATATTTGGATCGATCGCTTCAGTTAGACTATTACCTGGTGTTAGTATAATTGGATGATTATTATAAATAGGAATGTTATTACTGTAAATAATTCGAAGTAATTTTCTGTATCGTTCCATAGACTTACCTGAAACGTCGATTTTTTCAAGTGCAGGTAGTTCTACGAAACTACTGTTATTTAATTCCACGAGTCTATTTCTTCGGATATTTAGCGTTGTCAAAGTTGAGGATTGTAATCCATTGGGTAAACGTTGTAGTCCATTATCACTTAAGATCAGACTTTTTATTTTGGGCATACCTTTCAAAGAATTCCTTTCTAACGTTTTTATGAAATTGAAAGATAAATCTAAAGACGTCAAAACCGACGTCACATTTGGAAATTGGTACAGATTGTTATATGAGAGATTGAGCGATTTGAATTCAATATTGTCAGAAAACGTTGAAGAGTGGATTAACTCAAGAGCATTCGCTGATAAATCCAGATGATGAAGTTTCACCAGTCCTTCAAAGCTACTTATATTCAAATGTTCTATTCCATTGGAATTTAAAAATAGATGAGTCAGTTGCCTATTCCTTGCAAAAATTCGATTTGGAAGTAGACGTATCATATTTCGAGATAATTTCGCGTATGTTAACAATGGCAAACCATGAAGACCTGGTCTGTCCAAGTTACAATTTGAAACATCCAGTTGTCTCAAATTCATGTGTTGCAGAGTAGAATACCTATGAATATTAAAAATGATGATACGTCTTTACCATTTTTCAAAATGACAATTAAACGCTTACCTTGTACTGTAAACGAGCGTAGGATTATTATTCAGACGTAATTCCTCTAGAACTGAGAAACCAGCAAAAGTATCAGGATTTAAATAATTCAAAAGACAATGGGACATGTCTAACCATCGTAACTTCTTGCTGAATGGCTTCCGAATCGTTTCCAATGGATTTCCTCTTAAGCTTAGGTTTATCAAATCTGGCAATCCTTTCAAGGTTGTTTCGTCGATTTGTTTTATCTCTAGAAAATTAAAAAAAAAAAAAATATGCAGATGTAAGATAACATTTAAAAATGCAAGCGATTAAATATCTTACCACAATAACTCGCTTCTACTGCTTGGAGGACACTATTGTTCAAGTTTTTTAATTCTTTTATAGGATTTTTAGATAGGAAGATGATCGACAAAGAAGGTAGTCGATTGATAGATGCTATATTGATTACATCGTCGATATTATTTTCCGAGAGATCTAATTTACGTAAATTACTTAAGTTTCCTATACCGTCTGGTAAGGAGCGTAATTGGTTTCTAGCTAAGTTTAGGTACTGTAGATCTTTGAAGCGTTCTATATCATTCGTGATCTCTGTCAACAGATTATTTGACAAATCCAAATGTTCTACCTACAGAATAACGAGCTGATTAAAATCATATGATATCGCGTGGCGAACGGAACGATACTATTTTATTCACTATATATGTATATACTACAGTTAAATTCGTTGGAGGAATCAACAACGAGATTACGATTACATTATATTTTAATGGGGACACTTACAATGTCGGTTACATTCGATGGAAACTTTGTCAGACCCTGTTTCGAACATATGACAGTTCTCGGGCGTCGACCCAAGTAGCACAGACATCTAACGGGACAAAAACTGTGAGCTAGTGGCAAACTTTGCAGGTGGTAAATCACTAGGAAATGAATCACGAACAGGTCCATCGTTTTTCTGAGCTCCATCTTTATGCATCTATGATACGTCTTACGGCCACGTGTTCAAAAGTAATGGAATTTTCATCGATACCATCGTTAATTTTTATCACCATAGAAATATAACTTTCGATCGGTCAATTTCACATTTTCTTTTGTCGAAAGATCTATCTAAAGTTCTGTGAAAATTGACGTGGATCGATGACTGGCTTGGCCCGACAGTTCTATGAACGGTTCTGAAAACTACTGAGGACTTATCTTTGATAAGTAATGTGAGGTACGTTGCTACGATATCTCCGTAAGATAACCCAGGCAATGTGTAATGGCGCGATTATTGTCTCTGATAAGAAAACAGAAAAAGAGCGGGTGTTATGAACTATCATGCTTTTCTCTCTGTTCATCTTTTTCGCCTTTCTTTGAAAATCTAATTGAGAAGGATTTTCTTACGTACAAATCCTAAAAATTCTTTCGATCGTTTCCTTTTCTTTAGCGAAGTGCCTACGTTTCGTTGCCAATAGTTCTCTAATGCTGATACAGAAAACGGTTCGTTTGTAAAACCTTTAAAAATGGAAATTCGAATGATGCAATCCTGTGGAAAATATAAGACATTAGATAAATACCTGAAGCATTTCGAAAGCCGATATTGAGGCTGTTCGGCTCTTCGGTATAAGCCTCTCTTGGCTGACCCATGCGGATATTTTCCCCTTCCACTTTTTTACCGTCGCTGTATTACGACCTTTTCTTCTCTTTTTCTACCTCTCCGTCTTTACGTCGATCCGACAGAAGCATCTACTTCGATACTCTTTTTTTCCACTTTTTTTTCTTTTCCAAGGTAATAGCTACTTCTGAGGATTAGATCGATAACGTGTGTGTAGCATCGATTAGGACAAACTTCCTACGACGTTTTCTTTTTTACTTTAATGACAAATCGTGAAAGAGAAGGGACGAGCTTTATTCATTTATATATTTGAATTTTCGAAATTTGTCGAACTGAGATTTAGCTTAATCTCCCTTTCCTTCTGTTATTCAACGTTGAACGATGAGATAAGTTATTTTGTTAATGAAAATATGAAGAAATAAAAAATGTGAAGAGAAAGGCTCCACCCTCTTTCAAAGGAAAAAGATTTAAAAAGGTTTTATCCGCGCAGGACTGTAGGCTCTCTCTTTTTCACACGTCCACTCGAGCCAATGGGAAGAGTAGGTCACACCCTCCAGGGAGGGTGCCAGAGGTTTAGCTAGCGCCGGCGCTTAACCCTCAGCTTATCCGGTGGGGACGAGAATGCGCTTGTTCTACCTGTTGATATTAAACCAACCCCTTCGCTACGATTTCGCAAATCCGGACTTCCACGCCGGACTCTTGGTCACGCCCTCAAATTCCTGATGTTTATGCCGACGAAAGTTGGTGGGAGTAAAGCTAGAAATGATGATATTTCTTTTTCTTCAAATCTGTAATTCCTTTCCCGAGGAATTAAGTCCTGACAAGTATGAAATTTTATCGAATTTATAAAAATTTTCTTACGGATATCCCTAGGAATATTTTTGTATATAAATGAATTCCTCTTGAGATCGAAGAACTGACCGAATCTTTTTTCATGTTTTCTAGTATACTGTCAGGATTGCATCCAACACAATAAGAAGACCTAGAATTCTCTCATCTCTCTCTCATTCTTATTCTCTTACTCTTTCTGATTCTATCGGTGCAGGACTATTGAGGCCAGCCACGTTAGCAACGAAGGAAGGATATATAATGTCTTCGTTCGCTGTCGTAGTCAAGTAGAAACTCTTGGTCCTTGCTACCGGTCTCTATATATCTCTTTCTATAATATATATATGTATATATAGGACGAAGTTAGGTATATATTTTTAACGCCTTCATTTCCGGTCTTGCTGGGAGACCGGAAATAACGGGACGATACCTCGCGGTGTTTCAGGTATTGATCAGTTCGAGGAGCCAGCTCACGACCACCACCACCACCGTCACCACTACCACACCTAGCTTGACGGGGATGCACGTTCTCTGCAGCGACGACCTCCCACTCCTCTTACCCTCATCCAGCCCTCATCCTACCCCCACCAGCTGAAGCGCGCGCGGCACTGCCAGAGCTTCTACTCGGGACACTTCAACCCCACCCCTTTTTACCAGCGAACGTGAATCTTTCGATATTTTCTCCGGTTCTTCTTAAATTTCTCGAGCATGCATCACTGAATCTCGTAAGAACGAGAAGGAACGGGCATTGAAGATCTTTATCATCTTTTTTCTTTTTTTCATATCCCTCTTTTTGTTATTGAGATTTAACTTTCAGTCTGACGAGTGAACCGAAGGTCAGACAACATTTTTCTACAGCTTCCTTTTTGTTTCTTTTTTTCCCTTTGTAAGAATGGAAACGTTGAATTCGTGTGCGAGTTCTAGTCGAAACTCTAGTCGAGATTCGAAAATAATTTCATTCTCTTCTCAAAGCCATCCCCGTGATCTCTCAACCCCCTTAAGTCGGGTTATAAATAACGGCTTATCTTTTGTTGGCTTCAACGCCACCGCAGAGTCTCGTACAAAACCCGAAATCACGCTCCCTATGTATGTCCTCCCTTTCCCTTACGTCACCTTTTATATCTTCTAGAAAAGGGATCGTGTATGTTTGTGTGCGAGAGAGAAAGAGACAGAGAACGTCTTTCGAAATGCGTACTCGTAATTGCTCTGGCATGTTTCTAAATCAAATTCAGTGAACTCTCCTTCGCTTTTTCGTTACTCATGCGTATTCTTTTGTCTTGAATTAAGGTAGTATTACAATGAGACTTAGTGTGACTCGCGTTATCAAAGTAGTCGATGTTCGAATTTGGTCAAATAATTAGACCTTTAAAATATTTGCCTTTCTGAAAAATATTTTCTAGAAGTTTGAACTTTTTTTATAAAATTAAAACTTTATAAAATCAAATTGTGCGCACGATGTCAAATTAGATGATCAGTAACAATTATTTAAATAATAAAATAAGCCACGTACAGTTCCTTTTTATACGATTGGCAAACGTATTTCGAAAAAATTCTAAATGAAACGAAATAATATGAGATATTAATATCTAATTAATTCAATATATCCGGTGATATCCCTTAAAGCAAATTCCTTGCTTTATTATTTGATTTCAGCGATAATTCGAAATAAAAATCGCAGTTGAAAGATTCTATAGTTTTCTTTTGAGTTTAATGATTTGTATTAAACAAGTTGGTAAATATTGGTTAATTGTCATTATTAAATCATAATCAGAAATTTAGAATTTTAAAAGACAATGATATATAATGTTTTTCGGAGAAAACGTGAAATATACAAAGTTAGTCCGACTAAACGCTGACTGAACGTTAATAATACCAACGTTGTGGGGATGGCTTAAACAGGTAGGTCTCTCGTTGAAACGCGAATGAATACCGGCTATTCGTGGTTCAGTGCATCCTTAACAAGATCAGGAACAAGGAGGCGCCCCGTAAGGATAAAGCGTCGCCTTCGTTGCTTGCGCTCGCGCGCGCACGCGTATTTTCCGGGTGATACCGGGCACATCTGTTGGAACTCCCAAAGCATCCAGAAGAGGATGAGAATCTCGATGCTTGCCAAAACCTCAGCGCTCTCGTCACGTTTCCGTCGTATTGTCTAATCGTCGTGTGCAACTCGTCTGCGACACCCTTCCTGATCCATCTCTCTTTCTCTCTCACTCTCTCTCCCTCTCTGTCTCTTTCTCGGTGTCTTGATCAAATCCGTATTCGAGCTCACATTTAAGTTCGACGACAGGCTGTTCTTTCAATGCGATCATCGAGAATCAGGATTTTATCTTAGGGCTTTTGGCTCGAGTGAATGTCGATCGACGTTCATCAACGAAGATAGATAAAAGTTTTAAGCTCCTTGAGCTTGTCGTGGCTCGAGGTCTCGTCGATGTTATGTATTCGCGACTTAAGGGTTCGTAAATGTTTAGAACACGTCGCATGGAAAGGAAAGTTAATCGAGGTAATAGGAAATAAACATGGAGGTAGGATAAGCGAGGTGCAAGTTTAAATATTCTGATCTTGGGAGATGGTGGAAACGTATAAATCGGTGCTCGTTCGATGTCGATGTAGACAAGAGGGAGGGAAATAGTGGAGTGGGGATAGCGGCAGCAGCCATTATTCCAGTTGATACTACGAATGTATATATATGTATGTATTGTATATAGGTATTTATATATGTGTATTTGCGTCTACATAAACGTCCTTCTCGAGAGCTTATCGCACTTTTTCGTTCCTCGCTGCCATAAACGAGAGAAGGCATCCTACGTCAAAGACACACGAACGAGCTCGACGTTTCTTGGGCTTCGACCTGTCAACGAGGAAACGTCCATTAAGGCGCGAAGCAGAGGTAAAGATTACATTCGTAACCGTTTTCTTCGAGTGGTGTTCGGGGTTCGCGAGGGGTTGGTGTCTGCTGGTGGTCGTGGTAGGTTTCTCTTTGGTGAGGGTAACTGAGGGTGGGGGTAAGAGGACAGTGGCGCTTATCACGGCCGTAAAAAACATCGAGCAAGATTGGCACGTTGCCCACAAGCCGTACGACCGCCATCTTTTCGACTCTTTACGAACGCCTCGGATGTGCACGGAGTGCTTGCAGATAGCGCCGTGAAATATGCTCATCCGCGAGGATCGTTCGACGCCGATGTCGCACGGTGAAACACTGTTTCAGGCGTTACATTAGCAAGACTACACTTTATAGGTATTTAGAATCAACCCTTTTATTTTTTTAGATTGTTTCATCGATTAATATTACATTTCCGATCATAAAAAAATTAAAGAATTATTATCATTAATAAGTGTTTACTCTCGTACAAAAATTAATAATAATTCGCGATCTATTATTCTCTTAATTTTTTTCTTTCTCAGATTGTAACTTATCTACGTATAATTCAAAATGAAATGACGAATCTTTTAATATATACATTAAAGTAGCTTTTTTTCCTTCATTCTTAAATAAGAAAAAATCTTCTTTTTCATTCTTCCGAATTATTCGTCGACGAACGATGATCTATAAGAAATGAAGTCATCACGAGAAACAACGTAGATATGAAAGTGGAAATATGCGAGATGATCTCCATAGGTTCATCTTGATTAGAATAGACAGGATTAGGTTAGCTTCTGTGGTAGCAGTTACTTTCAATTACCCTTCGACCCCCTTTTCAACCGTATACCTCCTTTCCTACCCCTTCTTTCTCAGTACCGAAGGCCAGCCCGTTCGGGGGCGTATAATGTATGCGAGATAAAGGCCGAAGAAGCGCCGTCGTAGACTAAGATATTACAGGGAAATGGTATAAGGTGCGGAAGGAGAAAGAGGAGGAAGGATGGAGACGAAGGAGAAGGAGAAGGGGATGGGGATCGGAGGGGGAAGGTAAGGAGAAGACCGGTGGTGTGCGGGGTGGCGCGAGAGGTGCCCATAACTTATCGCAGATTTAAGGCTCTTAGACTTAAGGGACTCTAATAATAATATAGCGCCATTCCGGCACCGTTATATGGAATTCGCGTATATGCCATGGAATTTTGTACATACCGAAAAGTCTCGCGAGACTCGTAGACCTAGCTCGCCTAACCTCACCCCTTTTTCTCACCCTCATTCGCGGCAAATGCCAACCGATTAAGGACAATACCACTTTACTTCTACTTACTTCACTTTCTTCGAATTAGTGAATATCTTTGAATTATTTAGACGATTCTTTTTTTATTCTTTCCTTTTCTTTTTCTTGTTTCGTAAAAGAAAAATAACTGGCGCGACTGACTCGAACGAGTTCTTTTTTCTTTTTTTACTTTTTTTTCCCTTTATAGTTTCTCGCCAAAAGAGATTGTCAAGATAATGCAAAGAAGAGGAACGGAGCTCTGTTATATTCGTGAGATTTAAGACAACGTGCCGTCTTCTGGTAAACAAAAGCCACGATAAATTTCGTAAGTCGGCGAATTAATAAAAGATTACACCACGGTTACTGCGGCCAGCCGCGAGATAAGAAGACTCGGTTCTCCTCCTTTCCCTCCTTCCTCTTTCTTTGCTAGAGCAGCCCCGAGAGCACAGCTAAATCATCGGATATCTTGCCTTGGCGATACATAAACCACCCTTCGGGCTTACACGTTATATGTTGTTGTGTGATACAGCCGTTCCTCCCTTTCTGTTCCACCACCATCACCATCTTATCCTCATCCTCCTCTAACTCGTTATCGTCGACCGTACGATGACGAGCCAACTTCGGAAACGAGCACGATCGTTCAAAAAAGAAATCCGGATGTTTCTGACGTGATCGTATAATTTTGATCATGTTTTTATAGTTTATGTAATATTTATTGTTCATTTAATTTTTTATTTTATAATTATATCTTACACCAATGATTTATCAGAAACCGTACGATTTACGAGAACTCCGTACGATGTTTGTTTGCTCTTTACGAAATAAGATGACGGATTCTGGACAAATATATTATTGGTCCTTTATTAATTGGTAGGCAGGACGAACTTTGACAGACAGATAGACTAAGAGATCGTAAAAGAGAAAGAGAGAGAGAGAGAGAGAGAGAGAGAGAGAGAGAGAGAGAGAGAGAGAGAGAAAAAGAGGGAAAGGGAGAAAGAGAGAGAGAGAGAAGGGAAGAGAGATAGAAAGAGCTAGGGATAGGCCCCAAGAGTATCCTCTTTGATGTTAGAGGACACGGTCCATTTCCTTCGAGAAAGTTCAATTAATTAACCCTCTGCAATATGGGAGCTAGCTCGTGAGCGTTACGTACATATCTCCAAGACGTTGTTAAATCTTAGCTTAATCGAGAATCATAACCATGTCCATGTACGTGTAGGTACCTATATACATACCTACATATATACAAATATATATATATACATATATATAGACATACACATATATATTTTTTATCTTCGATGAGGATTCTCTCTAATCGATATGATATTCGCCTTACGAACTTTCTACACGATGTCGACGCAAGTTAAGTCCACGATATTACGACATGAAGGAGGAAAAGAAGAAGAAGGAAAAGAAGAAGAAGGAGGAGGAAAAGAAGAAGAAGGAGAAGACAGAAGAGGCGGCCAGTAGAAGCGGTGATCTATGGTAGGATTACCGGTGGCGGTATTTCTTCATAACCGTTTCTCCGGGTCGCTACTCTTTTCTGTTCTTCCATCGTTGCTCTCTAACCCCCACCCCTACTCTTCTCTTTAGCCCTGCGCTGGCTGGTCCTGCCAGGAGCTAGCGATCTTACACGAGCTACTTCCCTTTCCCTGCTTCTTCTTCTTCTTCTTCATTCACCTCTCTCTTTCTCTCTCTGTCTGTCTTTCTCTCTCTCCTTCTCTCTCTTCCTCTCTTTCCTTCCCTCTATCTCTATCTTCCTCTCTTACTCTATATCTTCCTACACTGGATACATAGTCACAAATATACATACACATACCCACACACACATCCGTGCATCTTACTATTCCCGCGCTCAGCACGCGGGGGGTTGTATCTTAATAACATTCATGAGCTCAGATATACCCGGCAGATTTATTGCTCCGGCAGCCGCGAATCCTGCGAAAACCTCAAACCCAACCCCCTTTCCCTATCCTCGCGTTCCTCCTCGCGAGACCTTTCCACTATTCCCTTACATTCACCCATCCCCTCTTTTTCTTCTGCTTTTTCTTCTTTTTCTTTTTCTTCTTCTTTTTATTTCCTTTTTTTCTGTTTTATTATTTTTCTCTCATTGTATCTCCTTTCTCACTTGGTTTAATAATTAATGCTTTACCTACCGGTGAACGAAAAGATTTATTTATTCACAGAAAGCCATAAGGTTTTACGTTTCTTTTTTATCCGTTTTCTACATTTATTCTTATTATTTCTTTTTTACTTCTATCAATCGAACGATTCCCAGAAGAGACCCTATCTACTATCAGCATCCCTAAAACGCGATCACCCTCTTTCGACTTGACGTACGTCGTCGACCGTTTTGGACTTTACTATTTATGGATCTCTTGTGTATGTAATATTAGACGTATATCTAAAGTAAATTGTGTAATAGTCATACTAGTAATAGAAAGGAGATTAATCATTTATGAAGATTAGAATATTCAAAATTCGAAGAGAACTTTCAAATTATAATATAGATAACACAAATGATGATCTATTTAATATTTTCTTAATAATTGTTTCTAACTATATCACATTTGATGATTTTTTAGAAATGTGAAAAGAAGAATTGAATTTTTAATAGAATATAAAGAAAAATTGAAGAAAATATTGAATTTATAATAGAATGCAGCAAAAATATAAAAAGAAGGATAAAGATGATCCATCATTGTTTCGAAGGACACTCATTGGAATCGTTCTTTAAAATAGAACGCATCGAAATTTCTCGAGAACGAACCCCATCGTGGTGGGTGATGTAGCCGGCCAACTCTCTCCTTCCCTATCACCACGCGTCTATGTGTGCGTGTATGTGTGGGTGTAGTATAAGCTCCTCTCGTGCTGCGCAAGGCAATACAGATTTATGTAAGTATTTAGCGCGGGCTCTTTGCTTTATCGCAAGTCGCCCAGCCAAGACGTCCTCCTCCAACTACTTGCCGGTTTTACCCCCCATCCTACAAACGTTCTCTCTGACCGTTTGAAAATTTTCAATTATTTTTTCTACCTTCCTCTTCCTCCTTCTTCTTCTCCTTCTCCTCCTTCTTTTTCCTCTTTTTTCTTTTCCTTCGTTCCTTTTTTCTATTTTTTATTTTTTCTTCCTTGGACGAAAATCCTTACCGGACGATGACAGGATTCTCTTCGATAATCCTATGGGGGTCTTTCTCGGCCGTCTGTTCTCGTCAAATTTTACGAAAGATCTAGATATTTTTATACAATATATATATATATATATATATATATATATATATATATATATGTATATATATATACACATTTATTTTGTCATACGTAGGAAGGTGTTTCTTAGCATTAAGAGAAAACGCTCGTAAACGTTCTGTTTGATAATAATTTTACGAACTCGCAGGACGATCGTAAAGTTAATTTAACGTTCTCGGTGATAACGCGAGATGGATATTATTATACTTGCCGGCTTTAAATCCCACGTTGAATAAACATGCTGCTAAGAAAGATCGAGTCGAGTCTACCCGAGAGGAAATATGTCCGTAATATCCCTGATCCTTCCACGATTCGGCGTGTACGAGACTACGACGACCTCGAGCTTTTCGTCTTCTCTCTTTCTCTCTTTCTCTCTTTCTCTCTTTCTATCTCTCCCTCTCTCCCTTCCTGCAAAAGATACGCGTGTATCGGATCAAAAGGACACGAGGATGTACGCGAAGTAGGAAGAAGGATTCTGTTTGGCAGACCATAAAAAGGCTAAGAGGCCAGTGCTATCGTATCAGCACGGCTTTTCCTTCGAATCCTGATCTCCTTTCGGCACCGACCTTAAGCCCTATGGAATTTTTTTTGATCTCCAATGAAAAGGACTAAAAGTGATATCTCTCAATTCGTTTGCGATTACAGACTCATGAAATAGAAAATATTTGTCGATATCTTGCGATAATTCTTACGAAGAACTATCGAATGATCGATCCAAATTGAATTTTTTTCAACAAACAATTTATACTTGTCAAAATACAATTGAGCTTTAATTAAAAAAGGAACAAAACAAAACAAAGGAAGAATCTTTTCTTTTATATCATCTTAAATCTATTGAGAAACGCAAAAACGATTTCGTCCATTCGACTGATAATCAGACAGAAACGAAATTAATCGTAGCAAAGGTGGAAAATATCATCGAGATCGTTCGATTTGCTCGCAAAAAAATTCGTAATCTGGATTATCCAGTTGATTCAAGAAAGAGAAAACTTAACTCGATCTTGGAGGATCCGGAAGGCGCAGAAGAAAAAGAAAGCTCGAATCCTGTATGGAGTGGGAGAGAGGTAAAGGGCTCGCGTCGGTGTTCGCTCGATCTTAATACTGTCTTAAGCCCGGCAGAGCGCGACATAAATTATGTATCGTCCGGGCGTAAGATGCCGCCAAGATCCCAGGAGCACCTGGTATTCCTGCTTCTCCTTCATTCTCTCTCTCTCTCTCTCTCTCTCTCTCTCTCTTTCTCTCTATCTCTCCCTCTCTTTCACCCTCTATCCCTCTATCTCTCTATCTCTGTCTCTCTTCGTTCTTCCACTTCCTACCCGCGGCAGTTTATACGCGTCCTACATCGGCTCGCCAAGAACGGAGCTCCCTAAATTTTCTCAAAGTCTATAAGGGTTAAGGAATTAAGCGAGCTTGCTGCCGGCAAGTGGACGAGAGAGCGTTGCGAGCCTACCAACGTGAACCTTCGATACGTTTCACCCTTCAGGGCCATAGTAGTAGGGTGAGTACTTGGATGCCTCTCTCTCCCTGCCTCAGGGCTTAATAACCGGTCCATGAGAAAGAGAGTGAGACGGACGAACGAAGGAGGAGGATCTTCGGCAAAAGCCATTACAAGGATTTCTTTTATTTACGGTCGCGAAAAGACCTTCTCTATACCTACCTACCTACCTACCTACCTACCTACCTACCTAACTATCTACTCTTTGGCAAGAGCGAACGAGCTAAGTGGTATGATCCTTCTCTTTCTCTACTCCTACGATAGATCGTACCAAATGACCGATTAAGAAGTGACCACTTTACTGAGCTTAACGTTGCGTCCGATCGTGTAATATTTAGCTGTAGATCATTTAAGGAACCCCTGTCCTTTAACGGTGATCTCAAGTACATTCTTAGTTTTTTTTTTATGTTTATCTATAAATACGTATATAAGTATCTACTTAGATCATAGAAAACAATCAAACGAGAATATTTTTATTATCTATTTCTGGCTACCTATCTACACTTTGAAAAAAGCATCATTCGTTTTAGAATCGAAATAAGAAAACGTTGTTAAAGTTATTTCGTCTTATAAATCAACCGTCTTACCATTTAGGCTTAACCACGAACACTTAATCCACTTAATCTTTCGCTATAGATCAATTAAGGCATTTCCTCTTCGTATCCGAGGGCATTTAACCTTCTGATTGGTTTATCTTCTTATTCGTTCCTTTCCGAAATATGTAATACGAGCCACGTATCATCGTATGTGAAATTGACGTAGCCATTTCTGTCCAAGGAATAGCTCGATCGGTGGTGTTAAATTGACGGGATTAATTAGTCTTAATTTATGGATTAAACGGTCTGCTCTCTTTGTCTCTCTCTTTTTTCCTCTCGGGTGATCCTCCTATCACACGGCCCATTACTTTCAATCGTTGCTCTCCTCGTCCGATCCTTTTCTCGGTGCTCATAATTTTTACTACGGTCGCTGCTAGTAATTCGAGGAGGGAGGGATTAAAGAATGAAAGGACGAAAAGGAGTGCGAGAGAAAGAGGAAGAGAGAGAAACGGTAGGGTCACGGAGTGAGTCCGTTTATACGACCTCATCTACTACCCTTGAGAAAAAAGCTGAAGGGAGGCGAAAAGAAAAAGAAAGAGAAAGAGAGAGAGAGAGAGAGAAAGAGAGACAGAGAGGAATAAACGCTTCGCATCCCTCAAGGATTATGAGGCCAATCCTGCGGCTAATTTGCGAACTCCCGATTTCTCGTACTCCTTCGTGATTCAGTTTCTTAACTCTCCCTGGACTCCCTCTCTTTCATCCTCGTTGTTTTCTTTGCCTTCTCGGCGACCCTCCGTGATAACGTCCTCAACCTTTCTCCTATCTTTTATTTAGCTAGAAATTTCGCAAGGGAGTACAATATATTATAAATCTTTTTATAAGTCGCTGTGATAGCCGGAAAAGGGAATTTTATCGACGAAGCTTTTACGATTTTTATCATTTTATAATTTTTGGAAATGCACCGATATATATATTCGTGTGTGGATCAAATTTTGTTATATTATAAATTTAATGGTCCGTTTTTTAAATACCAAAAGAAAAAAAAAATTGCGATATATACGATTCGTAGAGTTTAGTAAAGTATCTGATAAAATTGGATATATATCTACACTTTAATTATAACAAATTTTCTGGGTATAATAAATTCAAATAATAATTTAAAATCTCTCCCCTCTCTCTCTCTCTCTCTCTCTCTCTTCCTCGTTTTCTCTTTCTCTCAATCATAATAATATCTGACATATTCGTTTGATGTGAAACTTCAAAAGGCATAGACATTCCTCGTAAAGTAACAATCTGAAGTGAGTTTCGACGTAATCGACTCGCTCTTGTTGTAACAGCTACGTTGTGATAGTTTTTTGGTCGTCTTATCGGTCGTATCCAACAATCTAACCATCCTGGACAACATTATCTATGGCGAAACGTCCGGCAAGCGCTTTGAAACAGAATAGTTAGGCATATCCTAGCCGGCTGATAGGAGAGAACGCCGCGAGCTCTTCCTCTTCTTCTCTTTCGACGCATTTTCTCTCTCTCTCTCTTTCTCTTTCTCTCTCCTTCTGTCTCTCACGCTCCATTATTATTCAGGAACTTTGCTGACAGCTCTCCGGATAGGAAGATAAGAACGTCCTATGAATGCCGAAGCGCACACAATGCTCCCTTACGAACGAGACGTACTCTCTCTTTCTCTCTCTCTCTCTCTCTCTCTCTCTCTTTCTCTTTCTCTCTCTCTCTTTCTCTTTCTCTCTATCTCTTTCTATCTCTTCCCGTTCGCATATCGTATCCACCGAAAATTTCTCGAGAGAGAGTTTGAACTCGCGAAATACGCCGATAAGAATTGACTCCTCCTATTCCCACTCCACCTTCTTCTTTTTTTCTTCTCCCTACTACTTCTCTTCTACCTTCTCCTTCTCCAACTCCTTCTCCTACTCCTTCATCTTTTTACTCTCGCTAATTAATTCGTCTCCCAATAGGCCAGACCGTAAGAGACGACACTTTTACGAGGAAGAAAAGGTGAACCATTTATACGTCGTGCCGATTTATCATCTGCGTGAACGCGCTCGAAAATGCTCGTAACGGCTGACAAATTAAGATCAGATAGAGGGATGATCCCCGAGGTTGCTGACTTTTAGATTTTGCATAAGAAGCCCCTCCCCATCATCATTCCCTCTTCCCTTCTTTCCTTCCCGCCTCTTTCGTTCTCTTCTACTACTTCCTCCTCTTTCTCCTCCTGCTCTTCTTCTTCTTCTTCTTCTTCTTCTTCTTCTTCTTCTTCTTCGATGACGACGACAACGACGAAGATCTTTTCGCTTTTCTTCGCCACGATTCGCCTTATATACTTCTCTTCGACGTTGCTCTCAATTTTGCTTATCCGTCCGACCACTCCTCGATGCTTCTTTTACCTTTTTCTTTTTTCTTTCTCTTCTCTCCTCCTCCCTTCATCTTCCCTCTTATTTCGATGGGATTAAGATTTCACTGTCTCTCGTTTTCCTTTACCTTTCTTTTCCTTTTTTTCTTTTTATTTCTTTTTTCTCGATTACCTGTCAGAGTTGAGTTAGGTGAACTTCGTCTTTAGAAATTCTCAGATAAGATTTTCTTTATTAAATGTTTGATATATTGTTTAACCGTCATCTGAGATCAGAGTTTTAAATTCGTATTAGAAACCAATGAACTTTCACGAAGATATAGTATCAAGATTAGGACTTATTTATTATATCTTTGTATTTTTACAATCGTAAGGAATCGTAAGGAAGATTAGATCAAGGAACATATCGATGAACATGCAATTAGTGAAAGCAAATGCGATGAAATGAAAGAAAGAAGAAAAGAAAAATGTAAGGATAAAACTAAGAAATCGAAATATCTAATGAGAGTTTCGTTTTCATAAACGTTTCTATATATTTTTAAGGAAACGATTCTTCCGTTCCTCTCGATAATATTCTTGGATACTACGAAAAGCGGAGACTCGATAACGATAACAAGGGGGATAACCGTCAAATGTATTATATATAATACCTGCATAGTCGAGGGATAAGAAGAGGCGGGTCGTGGTGAAGTCGTGATTCGATGTTTTGCGAATGGAACGAGCCTCGGTTCCAAATGGATCCTTGTAAGACGTTTTAATTGGACAAATCCGCCTACGTTCATTAAATCTGGGACGCTCTCAACTAGCATCCAGAAAGACCTATCCTCTGTGAGTATATATCATAGTCGTCGTTGACGACGATATCCCTTTCGTCATCTTTGTGCGTCACTATCCACTTGAACGAAGTGAAAAGTTAGAACGAATCTATTCATCTATTGACAGATAAGAAAGAGATTTACTCTGTTCTCGATCTTGTCTTCCTCTTTATAAGAAGATCATTGGAAATAAAATAATATCAGAAATCCGACGAAGTCGGCAAAATACAAAAAGAAAGTACAAAAATAATATGTCGATTATTATCGATTTATTGAAACTTCGATAAATAGGTCATTTGTATAATCCTTTTTATATTTTATAACATTGAATTTTTCCAATAGAAGTAAAGTTTTATTTATCTCTTTCAAATATCTTCTTTTATTTTGTTATCTTCTACTTCATTGAAATATTTAAGTATTGATATACTTATAAACGGAAAATATTGAAGAATTTAGAATGACACAACAAAGCAACGTAGGAAATAGTCTCTTACTATCGTGAAATTCTCGTACGATGTATATGTGTAATAAGTTGAACGTGGTTATATCGATAGAAACATTCTCTGATTCCCGTTTGTAGAGAAGTATTCATTGATCGTCGTGACGCTTGAGTTAGGGTTGTTTCGATGACAGCTTCGTTGTCTTATCTCTTAGGGACGAGATTTCGGTCGGTGGTTGTCCTTTGTGCGAGGACAAACTTGAAGACAGTATCGACACGTACCTATTTGTGTAAAGATATATATATATATATATATATATATATATATATATGCATACATACGTGCATACGTCTCTCTTCGCATTGGTTCAAAGTTAGGCAAATGTAATAACTTATGAGAGCGATCTTAACAATTTCTCAACTTTGAAAGTTATCTGTTGTAAGTACAAGTCTCTATATACATATCTATCAATTGTCTTTCATCATCCTTTATTATTATCTCTATATTTTATTTGATCGTTAAAAATTATATCGAATAAAAAAAATTTTTCGAAAGAGAATAAGATAGATAAATCTGTAATATTTAAATTTGAAATAAAAAAATCATATTCGATTTATTTAATTTACTTATATAATTTATAAGAATAACGTCTGGGTATTGTTAATTGAATATTGATCTCGTGGAATAACAAGTGTAATTATTTTTTTAATGATGTACTTACTCTATCTAATCCTTGAATCTCCAGCTTGTGATAAAAACTTTTTAACGGAATATGTGATAGAAATGTCACTGAAAGAAGACGATCGATCGTGACATACAGGTTTATTCGACATCGTTCTCGTATTTACATTGATCAAATTCCATGATAATTATATTAATCATTACGCGATATAATTACAATAAAGATGGCCGACAGTATGTCGATGCGATCAAAGTAATAGTGCATTCGAGTATTCGGCTTTTTTTTTCTTATAACAACACGATTCGCATTCGTTTGAGGTTCTTCACGATTCCTTTCTTCTCTTCCTTCTCTTCCTCTTCCTCCTCCTTCTTCTTCTTCTTCAGTAGAGTTGAGCTGAGTGTCTCTAGTTTAATGCGATTAAGATAAAAGGAACTAATCTGCGTGGTATGGATGTTGTTGAGGTGACTCGCCTTCGAACAGGGCCATTTTCAATCGCTTGCACTTGGCCCTACGATTCTTGAACCAAAACTGCACGTTCTTCGGCTCCAATCGTGGAAATTTCTGACGATAGGGCATTCGATTTAACTCCTCCGTGTACTTGAGAATGAGCTGCGAATCGATCATGATGAACTCTTTTAATATCATCAAGACATTTTGACAATTTGAGATTTCTCTCTTTAATATATCTATTTATTAGCTTTATTTGAAGATAAAAAGACGTGTTGATTAATCTGTTGATTGGATCGTTTTTAAATTATTAAAGATTAATGCATACTTTGATTAAAATTAAGTATTATAAATTGTTCTCATTGTACAGGTGAAAAACGTAACAAGAAAGTTAAGAGTGTTTAAACTGCCTGAGTATATTTCAAATTTTCGATCTAATTAATGAAAGATCTTTCCAACGTCCCTATTTGTTTCAGTTGCTCGAAATGAATGAATTGTTTGAAGGATATTGAAGACTGTTAAAAAAATTTAATCAACGGAACATTTAGAGATTCATATTATTTTTGAATGTGAAAAATATATCAATATCATCGATGATAATAAAATGAAATGTCGAAACGTACCGCATGGCTCGGATGAGTATTGTGAGTAAACCAAGTCTCGAGCCTGGGTACTTCCGTTACGGGATCAATGAACGTCCGGTTTCTCTTTCTCCTTTCGTCGAGCATACTCGTCGGACATCCAGCTGGTCCACGTGGTGGCAAATAATGTGACATGTACATAATGCCGTGTCCAAACATTGGACTGGGTACTAATGAAAATCCTGGTGGAAGAGGACCAGTCGGTCTAGCTTCTTCGTCCTCGGAACCAGATGATACTCTGGTGTCCTCTTGTTTGACCAAAGATGGCGTCGAAGGTGGCGGTTGTTGATCCTCTGGTCGAGTAGTCAAGGACAATGGACCGACCGGTGGGCTACTAGGTGGGCAGGGCAACGGTGACGTCGACTGAAGCAAATGGACGAGACGAGAGTGTCTGAGAAGCCGACTTTTAATAGAGGCTATTCGAAATGATCGTAAATTCATCGTTTCAAAAGCAACCGACCAGGCCTGGGCCGAGCTAATTCATTATAGAAGCTAAGGATTGTTAACTACGAGTCTAAAAAAAAAAAAAAAATCTCGTTCACCGACGTGAGGTTGTAGTAATTCACGATAATCATCAGGAACAAAGATGTCTAAATAATTATAAATTGATAAAAGAGAATCAATTCGGAAATAAATTTTGTTCGCGTAATTAAATTGGTTCAAAGAGTAAGTCTCGATCAAACGGTTGTATTAAAATTACTTATTATGTATATCTGATTATATACACATATGTCCTAAAAGGGTAGAAATAATTCGTTCAGCTGTTGCGATCCCTTATATAAAGAATATATAATTAGAATATTATACCTGATGCCTAGAGTCCTCCTCCTCGTCGGAACAATCTTCACTAACGATACTAGCGCCTCTTGGACTCAGTCCTGGTGGACTGTAACCGTTGACACCCCTGGTCTCAGCTCTCTTTTGAGCAGCCCTTGCGTTCTTAAACCAATAAACGACGTTGTTCACGTCCAATGGTTTCCTACCCCGTCGCGACTCCAACGAATTTAATTCCGTCACGTAATGTTGTATTTGTTGTCGAGTTGGATGCTGATTCTCACCGAACCAACGTTGAAGTCGTGGTAACTCGAGTTCTGGATCGAAGCTAGTTCTCATACGTGTTTTATGAGAGTAATGTAAAAGAGCTGGATGTGGTGGTCCAATCGCACCACTTCCAGCACCGATCGGTCCGCTACCATCTGGTTGAGGACTTTGAGTGTGATGATGATGATTCGAGGATGGTACGATCGGATTCAGACCAAGACCCAATTGTTGTTGCTGTAGCCAAGACTCAAAATTCCTCTTGGTCTCCTCCGATAGATCGTTGCCGCCTCTACAGAGCGACAACAGTGTCATCTACGGCAAAATGGGAATCCTCTTGAAATTACCTGCTATTCCTGCTTTACTTGGATTAAACGAGTGCAAGATTAGACTCCTAAGTATATCATTCGTCGTATTTAAATACTTGAAATATATGTGTATTAATAATTTCTATCGCATCTAGACACTTCATCTTAAGAAAATTTTAACTTTGATTTTATTAATTAATTCGAAGAATTATAAAAGTGAAAATCGTGCGAGATAAGAAAATTATTAATTACTAAAGTAACGATGACATGATACAATGAAAAAAAAAAAACAATTTCATAATTGCATAAGGATTTTTTTTCTTTTTCTTTTTTTTTAACCGGTCGTTATGCAAGGACGTATAAGTGTGATTGAGAGGGAGGTGAATCGCGTAAGATCCTGGCACGCGCGACTTCTTTTAATCGTGTTGACACAAGTGGGCGTTGCACGACGCCGATAGCCGTCCCCGAGAACGGCGCTCATCGTCATCGGGCATTAAGTAGTCAGATTATGGAAAAGTTCGGAGTCGTAGGAAGTAGTACGGAGAGTGTGCCTTATCTGTGGGATGATTTATAAGAACAAACAGGCTCCGCGAGGTGAGGATCAAGCAACTCGACGAAGTCTTAATAAACGAGGTAATCCATTCCGTATTCCTGACGCATCGTGCCGTTATTTTACAAATCATAACGATCGAATTGATCTTAAATTGAAATATTTTATGATCATCAAACAGGCAAATTTCTTTTTATTTTTTTTTTCTTTCCTCTCTCAAAAATACTACAAGCATAGAATGTAACATAACGTAAATAAGTATTATTTAAAACCGTGCATGTTGAATGTGATTTATACAACGCTTGTTTTTTCGATATGATTCAGCGATATATCTTCGAGCGAACACTTAACGTCGGATTGATATATCAATCAAGCAGCTAAGAATTGTGCATGGCCTTGCTTCGTTCGGTATGAACTATTCGTCTAAGTACAACGTCTTCAAGTTTACATTCGCGATATGAAAATTGCGTAATATGAGGGTCATAATTTCAAGCGACTTTTTCACAGCGAATTTGTAAAATTCTCTTCGTATTTCGTGTAGATATACGATATCAATTGGATACTTAGGAGAATTCTTCGAATTACGGATTGTTTGTCATAAATTCCAACGATGACGAAAACGAAAAATAACAAATATTCTCGAGAAAGTCTTGTTATTTAATGTACTAGCAATAGCAACGATAAGATTACCTTTAATCAGATCTATTGCAATTACCTAAGAGTATATACTTAGGAATATTTATTACTTAAAGTAAATTTTTAAGAAAGATTTAAATTATATATATATATATATATATATATATATATATGTATGTATCACGAGTCATCATGAAATGTTTGTTGGTAGCCTCTGTTTGCTCAAAAGAAAAAAAAAAGAAAATGATGAAAGACTACCAATTAACCTTGTAATTAAAATAGACGCCAAACGACACGTCTTTAATCCATTATTACAAACTGACAGCAAAACATTGAATCTTCATCCATGAGTTTTACAACGGCGCACTTAATCATTCAGTCAGGTTAAAGCAGTGTAGATTGGTAAAGGCGTCATTGGCCAGACAGTCGTCGTAGACTTCTTCTCAGAAGATTTGAGAAATCGTTCGGTAAACAGTCATCGTCGTTCTTCGTCTTCGTCGTCGTCGTCGTCGTCGTTGTCGTCGTTGTTCAAAAACGTAGCAAGTGGCTTATCTGAGACTATACGAGTAGCTGCGCTTCTCTTCGAGCCTGATTTACACGTATTTATTATTCGCGAAGGATGACGCAGTTGGTGATGTCTGTCAGCTGATCCCGTCGAGGTACGGGCCAGTAGTAAATCAATCGCCTTTAAATCCGAGAACAAACACACGTACGAAGAACGAATTCGTGATTTTGTCAACAATAGGTATCACCAGAGGGCTAACGCGATTACTCCAGGCGGCGATGGTGAAGGCTTACGAAAGTAGGTGGAAAATTTACTGGAGACAATACGTTTGAATAAAATTTTGACGTTGGGCGATATGAACGATATGAAAAATAAATTTATCAAACGACTCGATCGTAGATATGTATAATAAAATATAATAGGAAACTTAGGAAATGATGTGCTTGAAAACGATGTTAGATTTCGCCAAGAATATCAATTTTTTTTTAGTTAAGTATCAATGAAGCCTAGTATTACAGAGTATTATTTTTTCTTTTTTTTCCTCCAAGAAAAAAGTTAATCATCAGTCTTCTCAATGCATTCTACTTTAGTAAAATTATTACGTTGAAATTCGAAATAGAGTCTAACGTCTTTTACTCGATGAATCCTCGAGTAGGAATCGTTGTCAGATTAAAGCAAATCTATAAGAGACGAAGGTTCTCCATCACGGTCGTTCGCCATTAACCAACGGGCCGAAATACGAGCGGGTAACGTCTGCCAGGGAAAATTGGTAATCATAGACCACCGCGAGCGGCATTAAAGTTCGGGGATGGGTGGGTAGCAGGATCTTCAAAGAGAGTGCACTTAGATAATACCGGTTCGTCGAGTAAGCGAGAGAGAGAGAGAGAGAGAGAGAGAGAAAGGGAGAGAGAGAGAGAGAGAGAGAGAGAGAGAGAAGGGTGGTAGAAGGGTGGCTACCCTGTGCCGATATCGAAGGGGCTTTTGATGAAGGCTGCGAATTTGGTTGAGTAAAGGGTAATCCTATCACACGCTATAAGATCTTCTACTGTCGAGAAAGCACGATCGCGAAGCGTTCTCCTTTTCCGGTTGACGTATTGTGGATGATCGCTTTCGTTGCTGGAAAAAGGATGGAAAGGAAAAGAAAAAAAAAGAAGAGAAAAAAAAGAAAAAAAAGAAAAAGAAAAGAAAGAACTCGAAAAGACAATTTTCTTTGGTATCGATCTAACCTCGACTTCTTAGAATTTCAACCTTCTTTCTCTTGGGAAGATAACTCTTGCAAAAGATCCATGTATATTCAATAGCTTGCAGAAGTACTCGCGATCGTTATTCTTTCGAAAGAAAGAAAAAGAAAAAAAAAGATAACGAAAAAAGAGAGAGAGAGAGAGAAAGAGAGAGAGAGAGAGAGGAAAAAGAAAAAAGAAAAGAGGGTCAGGGCCTTTTATCGAGACGAATTTTCGATCGGCGACACGGAACCAAGAGAACATTTATTTAAGGCGAGGATCAGCCGGTGCGAGACTCCAACGGCGAAGATTACCAGCGTGGTTCTACCAAGGAGGAACAAGAGTACCAAAGAGGAGGACTTCTTAATGAGATTAAAGCGCCACGAAGGCAAACACTCTTCGGGCTAGATTTACATTTTATACATTTTTAAGTGCTCCTCGTGGTGGCTCTTTACAAGTCGACCTTGAGAATCGTTTTGTCTCTTTCTTTCTCTCATTCTCTCTCTGTCTCTCTCTTTTTGTTCCTCCCTATTTTTCAAGATTTTATTTAATGAAAGAGACTTAGATTCCTTACCTCGTCCAAAGGACATCCTGCGGATACGAGAAGTGCGTGGCTATGAAGTAAAAGCAGCCTGAGCAATTTATTTCTGACTTCGGCTGCTGGACTAGGAGGTGGTGGTCTCGATCTGTAAACCTGAATCTTCAAGGTTGCTACCGAAGTAAGTTCCGCAAGGATATCGCCAACGGTTAAAAGTGGACCTTCAGCTACTTTTTCCATCGGCAGAGGTTTCCAGTTTCTTATCACTATGCTACCTCTTGCGCTGGGTATCAAATCGCTCGAGTAACCCAGCCGGACCAATGCCTCGCCGACTAAATCCTAAAACAATAAATATCAACGTCGATCTTATTTAACTATCTTTTTAAACGTTGATTTTAACGCTGACCACGTCATTTTTAAAGCAATTAAGACGAGAGATGATAATTTAGTGCATAGCAAATTTCGATTTAAAATATATTATGACAATCGAACGAATCTTGCGAAACAAACAATGTTTTCATTATCTCTAAATGATTTTAATTATTACTATTAAACTTTAACAAAGATTTAATTAATTTTTCATAAGTAACCATCTTTTAAGAAAAATTACCTGAAAGGGCATCGCAACCGGTATGATTACATAAGAATCGGTCTCGATCTGAGGTCTTCGCCAATTTTCACGTGCATTGCTCGCATGACTCTCGACGATGTTATGAATAGTCTCGACGACGCAATGAACCGGAAGATTTTTCGCTGCAACAAAGAAAATTGAAAAATCGATGAGAACTGGAAAAAAATTAAGACAACAAAGGGATAACTGAAAAGGACCGAAAGGAAAAGCCGCTTTCGTAATTCGCGTTGGCTACCCTGACACCAAGACGTTTTCACCAGTACAATGGGCATCGACATCGACATTGGAGAATCGTGATATTTGAGATGATTCGCGGAGTTGAAGATCGCCAAGAGATGTCTAACTCCGATGTTAAGCATATGCAGATCCACTCGTCTAACCCGAGACAATGGAAGCTGGGCGATGGCACAATAGCTACGATCCTTGTGTAACCCTGACTTAAGTCCCAGAGTCTCTATCCCACTTCAGATCATAATCCCAGATTTCTCCGAAACCGAGAAAATGGAGAAAGAGAGAGAAAGACAGAGAGAGAGAGAGAGAGAGAGAGAGAGAGAGAGAGAGAGAGAGAGGAAGGATGAAAAGGAAGAAGAGAGAGAAAATAGTGCTTTACCAGGTCCAATTCGCATAATACCAAATCTCTCAGAGTACGCTTTCAATGTCCACGGATTTTGATTATCTTAAATGCTTTTTAAACGCCGAATTTATTACCCCTTAACTATTCTTTTCTTACGATCAACGAAGAAGCATATCTTTCTTTCTTTCTTTCTTTTCTTTTTCTTTCCTCTTTTTTTGTATACGTGTACGTTTATTTAATAATTTATTTATAATCAATATTAAACGCCAAATGTCAATGTATAAAGAGACCAGAGAGCTCGAGACGGCTGGATTGATGGCCAATGGCTCCTCGATGCAAGGTGTTAAGTCTCCAGTGAAGATAACCGAGAAAGGATTTACTACCTGGCACCACTATATTAGATATTAATGCCTCTAAACTTCCATCTAATACGGTCGGACATCATAGAGAAGGTCTTCTCTCTCTCTCTCTCATCTACACCCTACGTTGCATAAGACAGGTCGTACCTAGAGGGATGTTGTAGGCTGACCGGTGGCCACCTTAATCCAGGGACGTACAGTTTTCATTAAGGTGCCCGGTCCTTGCGTCGTCTTTGTACCGGGATCAGCTGGTTTAAGGTGGGCTTTTACGCCACAGGGTTTAGTCGCGGTAGACCGTATTACGCGGTCTGTTTATTAGCAACGTTTCGTATCTTACGATTCACCGTGCCACGTGACTCGTCCTGTTAAAGAACGATCTTTGTAGCTTTATTCTCAACGTGGTTACCTAGTTAAGAAAGGCATTGCTAAGAATGAGAAGTTGCTTGAATGAGTATTTAACTTTTGCCAATTCGTTTATATGATGCAATGCAATAACGACCAATGAAATCTTGCACATTCGAATCATTGTTGTTATATAATATTTCTTTCTTGCTCTCTTTCTCTCTTTTTTTCTGGTTCATGCAGAGATAAATTTAAATATTTATTTATAAGTTATATCAGTAAGCTGATCGATTATGTAAATTTATGATACAGTATATAAATGAGGAACAAAGTCGAATTATCTAAAAAGTTGTTGTCTTAAAAGACGAATGACAGAAACATGAAAAGGAAAGTCCAAAAAGAGGGCGAAGATGGAAAGAAAGTGGCAGCTAACTCATCCGCGAAATCTTTAATCTCTGCAACGGCAAAGACATTTCTCATTTCTGGTGCAGGTCCTATCTAACTTCCGGTTATCTCCCCGTTCGCCTCGCAAACTGAGAGGAAGGAACTGGCACGTCGGAAGAAGCGTCAAGCAAGCTTCTCGTCTTTGACAGTTCTCGCTGGATGATAAGATTCATCGGAAGGACCCTCGAAGGAAGAAGAAGAAGAAGAAGAAGAAGAAGAGATCGAAACAAGACCGAGTTTGAGAAGGCGATAATATATTTTTTTTTTTCCCTTTTTCTGGGTCAATTATTAAGATCGAGTTTTTGCTAGAGTTATAAGCGTTTGTAATTTCTTTTTCTTTTTCTGTTTTATTTCACTCATTTATTCTACTATTTATTCTTTTTCACTACTTTAATCTTGACATCTGCAAAATTAATTTTCTTGTCTTGAAATTATATAAATTTAAATTTTTATTTTATTCTATATTATGCAAATTTTTATTCATCAGATGATTACTTTTTACAATTCAACTTTTTGGTAATCTTTTATTCTATCAATTTTACGTATTTTATCTACCAGTCAAACAGGTTATTAATTACTAGTTGCTACTAATAATTTCGATTACATTTTAAACCCATATTAAGTTCATACTTTCCTTTTTTATAATAACTATTCAATAGTATCCGTATTCGATATTTTTTTCTTTTTAATCATTCATTATTAATTTACATTTATGAAACATCAGTTTTGTAAAATGTAATTTTCTCTCTCTCTCTCTCTCTCTCTTTCTCTTGTCCATCGGGGAACTCGAAACTTTAATGACAACGAGATAACGAAAAGAATGGGAAAGGAACGTTCGAAAATACAGAAAATCCCTGTAGAATATCGCATTGGCATGTGTTCCAAGCGACGAGCATAACGCAAAATTAGGGAATTATCCGTGTACGGGCCGTGATCGGTAGGAGAGGAGTACGAATAGGTGAGGATGTGAGAAGAGAAGACGGGGAGAGAAACGATGAAAGGGAGAGGGGTAGTAGAAGGAACGGAAGGGAGGAGGGAAAGCGCGCGCATAATTTTGTAATGGAATTAATTAAGGCGATTAAAATTTAATTAAATCTCCGCGCGCATCGTGCGCTATATTTGCGATTTATTAAATATTCAATTAAAACCGCGAAACGGTCGCATTATTTTCAAACACGCACTTCCGGTTAAGAGTGAGAGGAAGAGAGAGAGAGAGAGAGAGAGAGAGAGAGAGAGAGAGAGAGAGAGAGAGAACGAGAGGGAAAGAGAAAGAGAGGAACAGGACGAGAAAGAGAGTAACAGCAAAACTAATCGATTCTCCATCGAGACTTCTTTCGCTACATTTTTTCCTTTTTCTTTCATCTTTTTCTTTTTCTTTTTTTTCTTCTTCTTTTACTCGATGAACGGGAAATGGAAGAAATTCGTGCCGATTCGTCGAAAGAACGAGTGACTCTTTAAATGCTGTCTCTCTTTTTCTTTCTTTCTCTCTCTCTCTCTCTCTCTTCTCTCTCTTTCTCTCTGTCTCTCTTTCTCTCTTCCACTCTTTCGCTGATAAATTAACGGCTCCCTGCTCGCTTTCAGTTCTCGGTGCTTCACGGATGTGAGATAAAAAAGTTGGAACATATTTTTCGACAACCCCGCGTCCGAGTTCGCGGTGGGCCATCCCCAACGATAATGGCTTCTTCTTTTTAATGTGAACGAGTGAATGCAGAAGAGATACAGATAGAGAAAAAGAGAGAGAGAGAGAGAGAGAGGGGTGAGAAAGGAAGGGTGAGAGAGAAAGAGAAAGTGAAGTGGAAGATACTTTCTGAGAATATTTTTCTTTCTGTGTCTTCGAGCATCGTTTCCGCATAAGGCAGATGATTTCTTTTATCGGTCAGATTAGTTCGTAGTCTTCCTAAATCATAAGAAGAAAAGAAGGAAAATTCGATTGGGAATAACGTTGAAGTTAGCATGATTATCTACCGACGTATGACTACTAGTAAGTGTTATTTATAGAATTAATATAGCATACATGCTTTGAACGAGCTTATCTCTCAAACGGGCGATACTGTTAGGGATTAGTTGGACTTTCATGGCTGGTTAATAACGGAGATTATGTAAAAGATCGATTCTCAGATGATGACGATGATGAAAAATGTAGAGAGGGAGAGACGGAGAGATGGAAGCAAGATTGTGAAATAGTCAAACGTGTAGATCATACATATATTCATACGTGTATCGATTATTTCTCATCTTCTATCTTTTATTTTTATTTCTATATTATATTTTCTTTATTTATTTATAAATATATTTTCATTAATTATTATATTTAAATATCTTTTTAATTTGTCGTCACATTTCGATATATTATTTATACAAAGTATAATCGATGACACATCAACTTATTATTGATTTTATATATTCATGCTTAAATGATTTGGATTTATTATTTTAATGAGTGGTTATAACTAATTCAATCGATTGGATCATTCGTGCAAGTTCTCGTTCCTGACCGGACGTTGTTCCGAATGAGGAAAAGTGTCATGCAAATGAGTAAAAGAAAGAGAAAGAGAGAGAGAGAGAGAGAGAGAGAGAGAGAGAGAGAGAGAGAGAGAGAGAAAGGGAAAGAGAGATAGACACAGTACGCGCGGGACCTCGATCCTAAGGTTTCTTCTTCGTCTTCGTGACTCGGTAATCCAAGACGATACCAGCTATAATCTCTCGAAATCGAATCAGCCGGTCGGTATAACGAAGCCTCAGCCCAAGACGAGACATTAGCCATACTCTTCCTTTTTATCGATATCTCTTTTTGCTTTCAGTTCAATGATCAATTCATATGTCAAATTTCATTTTTCATCTTTCTCGAATACTATCGTTAAAATGATCATTATTATTGATATCCTTATGATCATCTCATTATTGTTATTTATATTGTAATTAAAAAATATATATATCTAAATTCGATATTAATTCAGAAATTTATTATTGCTAGTATTGAAATTTTTTCAACAATTTTGACATTATACATTATTTTTATTTTTCGAGAATAAACTTGGAGATATGTAAACATATTGAATACATATGTTCATCGATGAAAGAAATTAAGAGATTAATTAAAGCATCAAATATGAAGTGTATAGAGGAGAAGGAAGGGTGTATGAAGAAGAAGGAAAGTGTGGGTGGTTTCGGTATCTCGGGCTGATCCGGCGGATGTCGGCCTTTACAGATAAGGACCCAACTCTTTCGACGCGTTTATCTGCCTCGTGTTCTCTCTCTCTCTCTCTCTCTCTCTCTCTCTCTCTTTCTCTCTTTCTCTTTCTCTCTCTCTCTCTCTTTTGCATGTGTGTTCTACATCTCTTTCCTTCTCAATGATTTCCCCTTTTCATCGTTCGTTACATTAACATATGTTCCTATGTGTTTCCTAACGAGCTATTCTTCGTTTCTCTTTTTTATTCTAAAAATCCTAACATATAGATAATGGTAAAAATAAGTATTGATCTCGTACAATTTCTTATTTTTCAACAAATTTCCGACGTTTCTAGGATACTTAATTTTCAATTAGAATTTAAAAAAAGTGGAAATTAAATGGAAAATACGTTTGTATGAATCGTATAAGATCATTTTTATTTTCCGTCCAATCCATTTATGAAATTGGATTGATAAAAAATAATACATCTTATATATTTGGGTATAAAAAACTTTAATCTATTATACATATATAGATATATTATAAACTAGACGATCTAATACTCTGTCAAAAAAAAAAAGTAAATGCGCGTCTGAAAGCTCGATTAATTGAAGCAAGATAATCTCCAATGGATTATTACTTGTATGTTGAATCGTTATCGCTAAACCGATGAAACCTCATCTAACGATATGCAATAGCTCTGATAACTATATCTGATCTTATTTTTATCAATCGTATCTGTACCCCATGTTCCCTTCCCGCTACCGTTCCTGAATGATACTTTCGGTTAAATTTTTCCTTATATTAATCAAACACGTAATATGAAATCAGATCATAAAAGCGTATGATGAATCATAAAAGCGTAGATGTAATAACGTCTAACGAATTATATGATATTAAAATATATTAGATGATTAATAAAAAATGAAAAGTCATAATAAAAAATATATTATCATTTTATCAAATGTATTAAAAGAATTTTTTTTTCTAAATATCAATTAGAAATATTATAAAACACAATGTGCAAAATAAAATTTAATTAATTATACAACACTGGCAGAATAATAAAAAGATGTATCATAGGTTTGTGATATTATTCTATTTTATATAAGCATTAATAGAATATTCAAAAGAAAAAAGATATATATATTCTTTTTTATATTATTAAAAAAATATTATTTAAAGATATACGTAAAGAGAGAAAGTAGGAAAAATTGTTAATTCATTATATACTTTTATCGAGCGTTACTGTACAATAGATTAAAATCATATCGATATATGCCAACAAAATATTATTTTGATCGTATTGTTATTCACATGATTGTTACTCGAAATAATAGTAGATACGATCGAGATGGGTATTTTCAATGACGAAGTGGTTGGATATAATCAAAGAGCTCGATGTTAGAGTCGTTGTATTCATTTCGTTGATATCGAGTTAACACACAACTCAGGATTGATTCAGGATGACGCGAGGAAACTCGCTTCGTGTTACGTTCGCGTGCGTCCAATGGTCGTCCCGTTAAGCTCGCGTGCGATTTAAGCTCCGCCCGGGTAGAGGAGCTAAGCTCGAGCGCGGACGAAAGCACTAGATAAGACGTACCTAATGAGATAACATTACAGCCGGTGTAACTTATAAGATCACCGGCCACGCGACGAAACCTTCTAAATCCGAGCATTAGCCCATTCTTAGCGACATAATCACGCATCGCGGGGAACAAATTTATCTTCCTCGTTTCCAAACTTATTTATTTTAATTTATTATATCTATATTATTCCAATAAAAGTTCACTTATATATATAATATTATTGAAAAAGTTAAGCGCACTCGTCGTTTGTATATTACGAACTTTTACGCGATCGTTTATCTTTTTTTTTTATTTTTTCCTTTTTTTTTCTTTGTAATTAAATTGAATTAACAATTAGTACGGGGATTATCGTATCGTCCAAATGAATATAATATTATTTAATATTTTCTCATTGAAAAATTATAAATGAGATTAAAACATTTCATCGGATAAAAAATTAATGTAATTAACGGAGAAAACGTGTGTCGACAAATTTATCACTCTCGTTAATACGAAAAGATTTTATTCGATCTTCGTATTGTAAATGATCTGTTATTGAAAAATATGCACGAATATACATGTACATACATATATTCTGAAATAGATCTAATGTATATTGAAAATGATTAATATACTTCATATTATCGATCCATCCTCTCGTTTATGAGTGTGTTTGTGTATACGGCCGTTTGTTTGTATACATATGAAGAAGATAAGAAACGTTATTATCCCTATCCATCGAAATGTCTTAGAGGCTAAATACTTTGAAATCCTCCGAGAGGTATGCTCGCCTATGATTTACTTGATTTCCGAGATCGCTCACGCTCGTGCTTTCATAAGAACGCGCGCATTCGAGCGCGTAGGAGAGTAGCAAGGGTGAAAACTTGCCCTAAGACGCTTAGAGAGTAAGCTCTTATACAAGGCAGAGAATAAGAGACAAAGAGAGAGAGAGAGAGAGAGAGAGAGAGAGAGAGAGAGAGAGAGAGAGAGAGAGAGAAAGGAAAAGCGAGAAGGAGGACGCACCTTTCTCTCTCTCTCTCTTTCTCTCTCTCACTCCTTCTCTTTTCTCTTCCTTATCGAAAACGTGAACGCGTCTACCCATATATATATAAACACACTCACACACATTCACAACAGCTGTTCGATGTAGATATAGATCGTGAAGCGTTCGCGCGTCCCATACGCATCGAAGATTAAAATTACTTTGGTAAACTGCGTTCGCGAAGGAACGATATAAGGAGGAAAAGGGTTACGTCTCGAAGAGATAGAGAGAGAGAGAGAGAGAGAGAGAGAGAGAGAGTGAAAGAGGTATAGAGAAGATAGGAAGAAGAAGAGGGAGAACGAACGTCTCGTAAATTTCTCGGCTAAGAAGCTTAATTTGGATTTTCGGTAACGAGTTATTGCGAACGCGAACTCGTTGTCGGGGGATGATTTAGAGATGGTAAGAGACGAGAAGGAAGAAGGAAGCATGGGGGAGGTGAGAGGGTGGGGTGCAGGAGGGTGGTAGGTAGAGGACAGCTACGACGTCCATTAGTTCATCGTTCGTCCAAAGAGATAGCACGGATTATTCATCGAACGTAGCGCGTCCTTGTTTGTATCCTGAAAGCGCAGGACACGATCCTTTTCTTGAAGAAATCGAAGAAGCTTCGGAGGTTGGACGACGTCTTTCTAGATCGGCGCACGTGAGTCGGGATCGTGGCTTGACAACCTGATTTAGGAACGACGAAATCCTTAGAAGGAAGAAGATGTATATATATATATATATATAGAGAGAGAGAGAAGGCTGATCCTTCCGGCGACTAGAGAGTCCTGTAGAATGACGTAGTAATCTCAAGGGAGAGCCTTAGCCTTAGCTTAAGCCATAAGGGTTTGCATACAGCCGTGTGTATGCGCGAGCATCCTTAAAACACGGATATACGTGCGCAATACGAACGCTTCTAATCCGCGAGGGCTTCCAACGCAAAACCTGAACCACCTCATCCCCCAGACGCAACCCCTCCGACGGCACTCTCCCTATCGTCCATCCGTCCAAGAAATACGTCGGATTTAGCTATTCCACTTGCTCGGACGGATCTCAAATATTTAGGGAGATCGAAGGCCGACTTGCGTACGGAACTTTGAGTTCAAAGGAGGAGTAGGTGGAGCTCTGAAGGAGAAGGTGAGCTCTCAAGGATTATCCTTGAATCTGGAGAGAATGTTCTACGATGCTACGGGATATCTTTGAAACAAAGATCTTTCAGATCTTCATCGATAATCTCAAAAAGTTATGTTAACATATCAAATGCATTTGGGTATATAGTTTTTGTTAATATATATATATAAATTGAGTTATATTTTTAACGATCATTGCAATTATTAATGAACGATTTAATCGATAATGATGTTACTCTATTGTGGCATTTTGAATGAAGAAGGAGAATTATAGAGGAGTGACCGAAGTAAGTAAAGGTGAAGGCAGCCACGAATGCGTAGATAGCGCGATGGAAGGGTAAAGGCCAGGGGGAAGGGTAAAAGGGGAGGGTTAAAGGGCTCCTTAGCGGAGATCTTAAGCAAATCCAGCGTGAAATCGCATCAGAGCATCCCCTTGCCAAAACCACCACTTACTCCTACCATCCTTGGATCGCTCTATCCCTTTCCTGTCTTGTCTTTCTACGTTTCTCTATCTTTCACTCTCTCACCTTGGATAACTTCTTTCTAAATCTTATTCGCTCCTGCTTGGGAACTTACATGGAAGAACAGGGCAGAATACTTCGTGGTTATGCGAATTACGAGACGGTGTTAAATTGTTTTCGATGTATAGAATTTGAAATTAAAAGTATCATATGATATTATATTTATTAAAGCGCAAAAGATATTTATAGAGAGATATCTATTGAAATATAAAAAAGAGAAAAAAAATTGTGTTAATTAACTATTGTACTTTGCTTTCATGCTGATGTAATTATCTCTCGGAATAAATATACACGCGATTTAGATGAGTTTTATAATTATCGTGACAATTATTTCGTTATAATTAATTCAGAACGCGGATGACAAATTATTTAAGGATATGCTATATTTATAATAGAATTGAAAAAAGTAAAAAAAGGAAAAAAAGAAAATTAAATAAAATAAAACAATACAAATAGGATCGGAACGATTAATCTTAATTCTCTCAATTGCTCGAAATTTTTAACGGGATGTTCTAAGTATATTTACTTCGGTGACTCGCGCTCAATCATATATGCAGAAGATCGATCGATAACTTCTATGAAAATAATTCCTCGTAATGCGTTTGACGTTGATCTCATCGCGATAATTTCTCTTATTAGATTTGAATTTATCTTTCGACTCGAACTCGATTTCGATTATGTTAAAAGACGATCGAGAGGATCGTATGTTAGGAGAGAAAGAAGGATATTTAAAACGCGTTAAAGTAAGATACTCTTCTCTCTTCTCTCTTTCTACTTCTATATAGAGAATAAGTCCGAAGAAATTCTAACCATGGTACGAATCGTTGTGTATCTCGCGATTTCCATGAAGTGGAATGCCCAAGAAGAGGGGGAAGATTCGTAAGCTTATCTCGATTTTTGGTCGTCACGGTTTGGTTGAGAGGGAAGGCAAAGCTTTTGACGATCTGACAGACGTAAGCCGACAATTACTCAATGCTCGTTTCTCCGTATCTCTCGCGGACTTTCTTTCCTTCCTCCAGCCATCTTTCGTTTCTTCATCTCCCTCCTTCCCTATTTTCGTATCTTATTCCTTCGTCCTCGATCTCACTTCGTCCGTTAGACTTTCTCGCTTCTCTTAATCAAAACGTTGAGAAAGAGTGAGAACGAGAGGCATCAAGGGAAGTGGTGGTATTCTTTGAAGAAGAGAAAGAGAGAAAGGAAGAAAGAAAGAAAGAAAGAAAGAAAGAAAGGAAAGAGAGAAAAGACATTAAAAGACGAGGGTGAGGAGGAGGAGAGAGAAAGAGAGAGCGGACTCTCGTATCTCGGCCTCGAAATAGAGTACTAGTCGACGAGGGAAAGATAAGGCTCCCCCTCGGCGATGCTCTCTTTCTTCCAGCACGTTATAGGATCTCACGTCTCTAAGCGTCTTCTATTATTACAATGTGTTCGTCTCCGATGTCTTGTTACGAATTTTTTTCTTCTCTTTTGTCTTTTTTTATTTTTCTTTTTTTTTACTCAAATTCTTCTTGATTAGATACGTCAGATATAAGAAAACGTTGAACTTTTGAAACTGATAGTTTTCCTTTCGAAACGTTATCTACGTTTTATATCTACATATATAATACGTTTATTAGTTTTTCTTTTTCCTTTCTCACAATTTTTAAATAACGGCTTGAGAATCGAGAAGAATTCATTCGGATTAAGCTCGATATTTAGTTCTTATGGGAAGAGAAGAGCGTCGTCGTTGAAGGCGTCGTACGTACACGCAAGAAGCACGAACTAGATATCTTTCTCTCTCTCTCTTTCTTTTTCTCTGGTTCTCTTTCTCTCTCTCTCTCTTGCTCTGCGTGAATACATCCAGGTGAATACATAATGTGTAATCCTCGGGGTATGCGGACTCGGCATCTTAGGCTAATCTTGTTAGACGTACTAAGCCTTCGGCTGACCCTATAGAGCAGACTTTTAATCCCTTAACACGCTACGCGCAGCTCCAAGATTTTGCATAAGAAAGAAATAGGATTGCCAGTGCAAGTCGAACGCGAGCAGACGTCTTTCTTTCTTTCTTTTTCCTTCTCTCTATTTATCTCTTTCTTTCTCGCTCGCTCTGTCTTTCTCTCTCTCTCTGTCTCTCCCTTTTCCTCTCATCGATTACGCGAGACGTAAGAATGAAAGAGCACGTTACTCTCGCAGCTTCCTTTATCTCGAGTTGTTCAATCGAGACGCGTTGATCGATTCCCGGAGGACGAATTGATCGTTGCTACAAGCCCTATAAATAATGATTAATTATTCTCGACAACGATGGGTCGACCCAAAAAAAAAGAGAGAGAGAGAGAGAGAGAGAGAGAGAGAGAGAGCGACATTTTTATTACTACATAATAAATAACAACATTGACACAACGACGAACTACAAAATTTGTTTGGACGGACTCTGCTTCTGACATTTTTTCTTTCCTTCTGTTTCTTTTTTCTTTATCTTTATTTTTAGATCCTCGATGTATCTTCTTACATCTATATGTGACGTTTGTTACAATGCTCAAAGAGAAATGTTTTGTTTTAAATGGAAAAAGGGAAAGAAAGAATCTTGATTCTACTTGTTGAAAAAATAACAATTGAGTGTAATATCTGGTCAAGAAGGATTAATTCAATTTTTCAAAAGAATATACATTTCCTTAACGAATAACGAAGTCTTAATGAATAAAGTCTGGAAAAGATTACTCTCGGTGAAAGGATAGAAAAAGTCTTTTGGAAAAGCAATGAATATCCTTCGCGTACCTTAAAACGAACTATACGAACTAAACGAATTATACCTTTTTCGACTAGACGAACAAAAGTACACACACGTATGCTCGTTTAATACTGTGTCATCGTACAAGAGTAAAAAACTATGCGATAATGTTTTATCGTGTAATTAAATGAAAACGTTATGGCATTTGAAAACTCGAAGAAGAATGTTCCTTAAGAACGTTTTCCTAAGATCGACACTCATTAAATAATGTATACAATGTTCATCTTTAAATAATAATTGACTGCATTGTGCTTTGTATATTTTGTTCAATAATTGAAGGAATTAATTATGATTAGAAACCAGTTGAATTTACTGTCAGAAAATAATTGACTGACCGAAGTATAATATATGAATAAAGAGAAGATCTGCTCATTCAATATTGATTATTATTATAAAATTTTGATTATTATCGATTCGTGTCATACCGATTTTCTATCCAAAGAGAGATAGAGAGAGAGAGAGAAAGAGAGAGAGAGAGAGAGAGAGAGAGAGAGAGAGAGAAAGGGAGAAAGAGTAAGAACAAAAGGAAATAACAATAGAGATATAGAAAATGAGATTAAAAAGAGAAGGAAAAACAAAAAAAAAAGAGTATAGATAAAAAAATAAAAGAAAGAGATAGATTTTTTCGATACGTCCGAAATACAACCCTTAGCGACATATCACCTGTTCGGGCTTGCGCTCGCGCTTTTGCATGGCTGAAAGAGGAGAAAGATAAATCGAAAGCAGGATGCAGAGGCGTGGATTTTCGCCGAGGTCGACGTAGCGGTGATACGCACACAGTTTCTCTTCTACGCTCGATGACGTAGTATACAATGTTTCAAAGAGAGAGAGAGAGAGAGAGAGAGAGAGAGAGAGAGAGAGAGAGAGAGAGAAAGAGAAAGAGAGAGAGAGAAAGGTAGACAGATATGTAGTGAGTGAATATATATATGTGTGCATTACGTGTGAATGAGAGAAAGAGAGAGAAGGAGAGAGAGCCCGAGGCCATAGGGGTTTCCAGGGGATCGCTGTATACCTACACGCATCATAATACATGTCCGAGTTAATGCCACTCACACAGCGCTTCTACCTTCGAGGATTATCCTTCGGGGATATTTTTGATCGTGCAATAATCCCTAATACGATTTACACGGCTCGTGCTCGCAGGGACGTACGCACTATTTGCCGGCAGCCATCGCGATTCACTTTGTGCATCGTACTAGATCGTACTAGTTGTTCGATCTACTACTCTTCCTTCTTCTCCTCCGTTCTCCGACGATCCATCATTAACGATCTTCCTAAAGCGATCGACGAGAGACAGAACTTGAGGCTGGCTAATTACCCGAAGACGATTTAAAAGTAACGCAGTAATTATCGAATAGCTTCGAAATGCAACGTCGAGTTCGCGGAGTCGATTAAAGTGATCTCGATTAAAGAGAGAAGTAAATAGAATGGATCGATTATATCGATTATATCGTTTAAATAAGAAATAGACCGGGATTAATTTTGGATAATACTTATAATCAATAAATCCAAATGAGAGTGAGATAGGGAGAGAAAGGAATAGATTTTTTACTAATGTCGCACATATTGAATAAGGATACGAGAAAAAGAATATGAATATTATTTGATATTTTAATAAAAATATACGGGTGTGTATTATGTGATATATCGGAAAGGAAAAGAATTGATAAGAGTAAGTAAGCTGAATGAAATAAATCGAAATGGAAACGAAGTCAATCTGCAAGAAAAGAAAAAAAGAAACTGAGAATGTAATTCTAGACGAATATAAGAAGAATGAAAAAAAAGATGCAGATATGTAAGTGCATACATGGATCAGTGCAATGAACACGAAGTTAAATAAGAATCACGAGGATGACGTGAGTGCAGATAATTAAATAATTAATTCATTATTACTGCTCTTAGGGAACAAGGAAAAAAAATTAAAGAATATAAAAAAAGAGAAAAGAAAGAAAGATAGAGGAAGAGAGAATGAAGAAAGGAAAGGTAAAGTAAAAGAAAAATACAAGAGAGAGAGAGAGAGAGAGAGAGAGAGAGAGCAAGAGAAAAATGATGCACCGTGGGTCGAGTAATAAAAATTCAACGATTGGATTAAATCGAGTAGCATAATCGTTCGCTTGATTTCAAGAGTAAGAAAGAAAGAGAGAAAGAGAAATAAAGAGAATGGTTAAACGACGAACGCTCGTCGACGGACGAGCATCGGATAAAGATAAGCGCGTATGGACCCTTCGTCTTCCTCTCAACTCTCTCTCTTTCTTTCTTTCTCTCTCTCTCTCTCTCTCTCTCTCTCTCTCTCTCTCTCTCTCTCTCTCTCTCTGTGTTCACTCACACCCCGATCTCTTCTTCGCCTTCTTTCTTTCTTTCTCCTCGGCAGCTGAAGATTAAGCCAACAGCCGTGGGCGCTGACCCATGAAGATAACCACCGACGACGATGACGACGGTAACGTATTCCTAAAGCCAGCCTGATCGGTGCATCGTGCTCGCGTATGCACACACACGTATACACTCTTGCCACTTCTAAGCCTAAGAGGTTCTTTTTTATCAACCCCTATAGTCGTCGTCATCGTCGTCGTCGTCGTCGTCGTTATACTGGACACATTGGCTTTGTTACACACCACGTCTTGCCTATCCGTCTTTCCGTTCGATCGTTTGTCCGGACCGTTTGCTTTCGGATTTCAACTTTCAAGCTCAGCCCGCAAGTTCGTTGCACTTTGATCCAAGATCGGAGCGGAGAGTCAGCGGGCGGATAACGAAAGTGGAAAATGTATATCTCGAATAGAAGATGCAAAGCCAAGGGCAGTGATCCCGCTTTCAGCTTTGTTTCCTTATAAACGAGCAAGGGTAACGAGCAATTTACATCTCTCTCTCTCTCTCTCTCTCTCTCTCTCTCTCTCTCTCTCTCTTTCTTTCTCTCTTTGTTTTACTTTTCCTCTTTCTTTTTGAATTTCTCATTCACTTATTTTGAACGTACGCATTCATTTCGAAGCCTCATTGATCCTTGTTAACTTTGTTAAGACATAACCGGTTAGTGTATATTCGATTCTAGGTCGTTCGAGATACAACAACAATAACAACAACAACAGCAGCAGCAACGGCAAAAGCAACAATAACAATAACAACAACAGATTTAAGAACAGGGAGGAAGAGAGAACGATAACGTTTGACGCAGTTACTAGAGGGGTTTGAGAGAGGCAGAGAGGGGAGAAAGAGATTAAGAGAGAAAGTGTGAAATTCCACTTGCGCTTGGCGAGTCGGTCTGACCTCGTTTCGAAAGTGCTACGAGAGATAAGCTTGGCAAGATGGTTATCTCGCATGCTTTAGCTTCCACCGTGTTATCGGGGACGTCACGAGTGTCTTCTTTCTTTCTTTCTTTCTTTCTTTTCTTTCACTCGAGAAAAATACACGAAATGCGTGTGATACTGGTTTGTCAAAAAAAAAAGAAAGATAAATAAAAGAGGTGAAAAGGAAAAAAAAAGGAAAAGAAAACTGAAAGAAAGAAAAAAAACAAAAACCTTTGGATACAGTAACTTTGGAAAAATATAACGAAAAGCCGACGGGAGACCCAACGACAAAAAAGCACGAACGAAAGTGCATGCGTGTGCGTGCGCCCGAGTATAGTGTTACGAAAGTGCGCTTTTAATCCTCCAGCTAAAAATCAATAGCGCGCCCCTTTGCCGGCTAAAACCTCCCTCGGGATAAACCCACGCTCTGCTATCGTAGTTAAATAAATCCCGGATCAAAGGATGAGTCCTAACTCCTCTCTCTTTCCTTCTCTCTCTCTCCCTCTCTCTCTTTCACCCTCTATACTTCTCTCTTTCTCTCTCTTCCTTTCATTCGCTTGGTCTTTTTCTCTCTCTCTCATTCTCCTTCGCTCTTTCTCTCTCTCTCTCTCTCTCTCTCTTTTGCTTTATCTATCCGTCTACCTTTCTTCGTCTCCCTTTTTTCATGCACGCATCTTTCTCCACTCGCCTCTTCGAATTACCGACTGACCCGTCCCCATCCTAAACCCTCACTCCCAGCCAGGATTACTCCCAAGATCATAAATTATGAATCTTAACCAGGTCGATCCGGAGGGAAATTATTTCCCCTCCTTTCTTTCGTTCTTTCTTCTCCTCTCCTTTTTATCAATAATTTTATTGTATAATATTTTACGTTCTCTCTAGTGACATTTACCCTTTTTGATATCTCTGTTTCTTTTTCTTTTCTTTTTTTACAATAAATTTTGTTACTTTTAACAGCATGTATCGCTATAATAATCTCAATATCATTATCATTACTGTATTATCATAATTATATTAGTCCTTAATTTCTTTCTTTAAAAATCTTATTTAGATACTGCCGCATTCACAATATCTTATTAAAAATAATTCAATGGGTGTGCAAAATAAAATATAAACTCGTATTTAATATGCCAGAAGAAACTTCATTCACATAATTCGTTTAGAGACCATGTTCTCTCTGAGTTTTACTTACTCAGTGCTTTTAAATTTTATATAATTTTTTATTATATTTTATTTATACAATTTCATCGTTCTGTTCTTATTCCGTTCTTCGTGATCTTTATTATTTCATCAGCCTCATTCGTTACCTCATTCTTAACCCGTAGGTAATCTTTTGTAATTCTTGACTGCATTTATTCCGATGCACCGGCTCTTTCCTATACCGGTTTCAGGTCATAAAAATAAATTTTATTCTCTATCCTTTTCTCTCTATCCTCTCCCTCCACCATCGTCACTACCACCACCGTCACTACCATCACCACCACCACAACCGTCACAAAGGTCCGATAGCTAAGCAGGAAGATAGAGATTTGCGAGGGATCCCCATTCGACGGAATTAAGATCCCGTTCCGCTTTTTTTTGCTGCGCCTTTCTCTCTGTTCTTTCCTTCTTACATCCTTTTGTTGCTTCTTCGAAATGTTTTCTGCGTGTTCGTGAATTGCCGCGCTCGTACTTTCCCCTCAACTTTCCTTCGAACTTTCATAGCGCAGCGCGAACTTTAATCTCGGATTATTTTCAATCGCTTCGAGAATCGAGGATTAATTTAAAATAAAGTCGACTTCTTCTTCTTCTTCTTTGCTTCTTCCATTTTACGAGAATAAACTGCATTAAGACCGTATTTTTTTTCGAATTTCTCGAATTTACCAACCATTCGAATAAAATCGTTTAGAATCTTTGGATTTTTAAAAATATTTCTTAGATTGCTTTAAATGATATTCAATTAAGCATGAAGATATTAAACTCATCGAAAGAAAACAGTTATATTTACTTCCATGTCAATAATAAATTAAAAATAAATTATTTCAAAATAATTCATATAATTAAAAATTATCGTACAGTCTAGACAAAAATTCTTTATGAATTTCGATAGAGAATTTTTATTATTTATATCTACCCTATTTAATCATCCTATGAACAATCATTATCCTTATTGTCGTATAATGTTATATTTTAAATTCTTGAAGGAAAAATATCTGAAATAAAAAATATCGAAGATCCTCGAACAAAGTTAAAAAAGCCGAGATATTTAACAAGGACGAATATGTGCAATCAGGATAAAACGTAGATATTCTCGTGGGAGTCGATCGAGCACGCAAGGATAAGCGAATCCTTAGGTCAGCAGGAAAGCATGAAAGGAACCGAAAGCATTCGGTTCCTTCTAGGATCGCTTTGCCATCTCGCCGATATTTCCGTTGAATTCGAAGGGCTTTCGGTAACAGGACCTTATGGGGTAAGGATGATCAGGAGCGCGCGCGCGCGAGTACCCTAGAGAAAGGACGATCGTGGACAAGAATGAAGCTTGATCCTGGATTTAGAACGGAGTTTAGGGGGTTTGTTACCAGGAGTTTATGAATCTTTACGGTGTCCGTTCGTGTTTCACGATCGCGTTCTTCAAGGACTTCTCTCCGAGAGAGTCCCGTATCCTTGTAAAATTAAATTCTGCTATAACAAAGTGAAATCCTTCGTAAATTTTCAATTATTTTTAATCATGTATTATATTCTTTACTTTTTCAAAAGATGTAAATAAACAATTAAATCTTAAAAATACCATAAAAATACGTAGTCAATTTCATTCGTTATGGGAAACGTTAACGACGAGATATAACTTGTTCGATTACTCTCACCGATCCTTTCATTTACGATTATTTCTTAATAGCGTGAAATTCAAGATGAAAAGGTAATGAACGAGACAAGAATCGCACTCATGTACGATTAAACTTATCCATCTCGTTCTCGGATTTATCCAGATTTGGTAGGATTTTTCCTATCAGGACTACATAAATGAGTTTCCCTTGGGTCTCCCACGATTCCTGGTGTCTCCTCCTCAGTGTCAACAAGCAATAGGTTTAGTGACGAGATGAGAAAGAAGAAGAATTTTCGCGGATCCTTCGATGTCCTGGCATCCTGGTAACCCGAAGACCGTATATCCTCAGCTAAATCGCCGATGGCTAGATGAAACACGGATCTAGATTATTCGTCGTCAAGCTAATGAATGGCTATCATTATCATCATTGTGATTATCATCATCATCATTGTTATCGTAGTCGTCGTCGTAGAGACGTACATAACGCGTGTCCTGCTATAACCTACGAGTCCAGAAAGCGTGTCGTTCCTATTTCACCATCTTCGTCCTTTCCATTAGGGATGCCAATGGGATCCCACGGGAATGCGGGTAAGGCTACCGTGTGACCTCTCCGTCCCAGGAGAGCAGAAAGTTCGAGGAGCCACGTTTCGAGGAACCACCAAGAGGGTTCTAATCGAACTTTGTCTGAACGGTAGTCTCGTATTTAGGAAAAGGTTTTTAACACCTTCGATAGTATACTTTGCGTGAACGTGATTCCTTCGTTAAAAGAAGATATAAGTACCATAGAACTTGTTCATCTTCGTGTCTAATTTTTTAAGGGTAGTTAAGAAAAATTATTAATGCGACTAGACAAGTGTCTATTAAGCCGGTCAAAAGGCTTTTGCAGAGCGCATCAATTACTATACGAATATTATTATATGCATCGGTTCGATCTATTACATAGCAAGAATAGGTATTATTAGCTGCGTGAGAGAGAAAGAGTGAGAGAAAGAGAGAGAAAGAGAGAGAAAGAGAGTGAAAGAGAGTGAAAGACAGGGAGAGAGAGAGAGAGAGAGAGAGAGAGAGAGAGAGAGAGAGAGAGAGAGAGAGAGTATAGGCGCTCACCAGACTCATTCATTTATCAGTGAGTGCGATTCGATTAATCAAATAGTTGCGGATTATCTGATTGAAGCCATTGTCCATCGAACAAAGGTGTCAGTGATGATCTAATAGACCAATCGCCATAGAATGGATAATAGAATTAATTAAATTTGTAATACCCTTCCATGTGTGCATATGGATCTCTATCTCTATCTATTCCTCTCTCTTTCTGTCTCTCTTACTCGAAGAGTAATAGACCTGCTATAAGTGTTAATTTTGATGAACGGGTCACTTTTTGACCCATATCGTTATATCTCTTAAATATATTATATTTACCATATATCTGAATTATATATAAAATTTCATCGACATGACACAAATTAGAAATAAAATTATTAAACAAAAAAGTATTTAAGAATTGTTATCAGAAGATTAGACAAGTAACAAAAAACTAATAATTGTAAATAAAAATGTTGTTCGATTGTAAATGATACAGAAATAACGATATATAAAATTGTTTAGCGAAGCAAAGAAAAGAAATGAATAAGGAAAGAAAATATGCAAATTTATTCGAAAAATATTACGATCATATCTCTAAAGAATTGACACGCGTAGCTGCGTTAGAAAAAGAGAAGGATCCTTTGACGACGGTAGACGAGGATTGTTTACTCAGCAACTAGGAGAACATCTTGTTGGGTTGGCAAGCAGATGCCATCATTGATGTTGTGGATTCGACCTCGCTACACTAAAGTCAAATAGTCAGTACGGTCAACGTGTATTTGCAAATTCACCCTCATATCCTTGTTAATGATCAGGGTTGCATTTTTGGAGTTGGAGGTATGATATTGTCCGAGGTTTTCAGAAGAGCCGAAGAGTACCACGTTCCTCTTCGAATCATCATCTTCCAAAGATTCGACAAATGCATTCGTTCATTCTTATCCTCTTTCTCTTTTTTCTATTCCTCTCTTTTCCTTCTTTTTTCCTTTCATTTAGTATATATATATATATATTTCTTTTCTGCATTTTTTTTCATTTGTCGTTTTATTTGACGTTCCATAAAATACAATAAAGGTATGACGATCGATTCACCCTTGGATTCTCTTTATAAAAATATCTGACAAGGATACTTACAATGGTATCAGGAGAGCATGTTAGCGTTTAGGTAAGGATCGTCCTTGCTGCGAACAGGACGATCCTTCTTTTTTTTTCTTTAAAGGAAAGTTATTGGTTTATTATCTACGATTATAGATATGTTAATATTTTCTTTTATCAGTTATTAAAATTAATACTGTAAAAAGTGTGTCATATTTGACGTAACACTTACATTGATTATTTTTAAAGAAATTTATAAATCAATTTCTATCTGCTTTCGAGATAATCCTAAGTTTAAAGTCTAATAATGTTTCGTAAGTTTCTTCTCATTGAGAAGTAAAGAAAAAGAAATATAAGGAGAAAAAAGAAAGATGTTCTTGCAACGTCGAAGCTGTTTTCAACGTAATCCTGGATCAAGCAATCTTCAAAGATTACGTAACCCTGACGTTTTGTTTGGCGATGGCGCTACGAGGATTAGTGAGTCTAAGTCCTAAATGGCTGGATTATATAATCGAGGAGATTACCTAGTCCGGAAGTAGGTGGAAAGATGGGAACATGATAATTAATTTGATACCAAAACGTCCAAAAGCCGATAACGCTACGATGATTATTTAAAAGCCATCGATCGACTTCATCGTCGTCGTTGTCTTTTAATCGATCATAAAACTTATTCGTGATCGATAACGATAATAACCTTGTCATTAATATAGAATAAACAAGCAAAAAATTTTTGCTCAAGTCATGAGTCAACAAAAATAGTAATTTCATTAATAATTTTCCGTAATAATTAAAATCGATGTAGATGTATCTATAGATAAACTCCATTTATTATACATAAATCTAATATACGATGCCAAAGAGACTATTCTAAAGAGATTTAATGCTCTTGATATTTCAGTTTAGAGATGTGTATCGAAGATAAGCTGGATGGATCGTGCCACTAATATAGAGCTTACGAACGAAATAAAGAATAAGAAAAAAATTGTCGATGTAATAAAGATCAAAAAACCGTAATACTTTGACTGTATGATGAAATATTCAAAAACGTATAATACCCTTGTATTTGCTTTTAATTGTAGGACGAATCTAAAATTCTACTTGTCAAATATAAATCGAAATAAAGTTTATTTATCTCGTAAGTTCTTTCAGCTTATTAGAAGATAACACAATAATTTTTCCAATACGTATATTAAATGACCAGATATCAGATTATCAATTAGGATTATCTAGAGAAAAGAAACAAAATTAGGAAAGTTCCAAATAATTTAATAATAATCTTAAATAAGTCATAAAATAAATAAAAAAAGTCCCATATAGGAATTCCATAGGAAGTTTCACTTAGACTCCTACGTTCTATCCCCTCTTCTCGGAACTTCTTGACGAGGGGAATGCAGTTATGGGAATTTTTTTACCGCTTCCATGCGTAAACAACTAGCAGGGAAGTATAGGCAACAGACAAGATTCCTGGTGGGGTCAGGGCCGATGTCCTTCGGGAGACGAACAAGGAACGTTCATTGGGAAGGGCAAACTGGTGGGGAGAAGAGGATAGAGAAGGTAGGAAGGGAAGAAGAGAGGGAGAGAGAGAGAGAGAGAGAGAGAGAGAGAGAGAGAGAGAGGACAACAAGAAAGGGTGCGTATGCCTATACCAAGTGCGTAAGGATAACCGTTCGTCCTACGATCCTACTCTCCTGATCACCGGGGTCCTACAAAAGCCCTTATTTGGGTCACGGGGCATTTCGAGGGTCCGCGAAGTGTATATCAAGTATCCTCCTACTCTTTCCTGTTATCCCATTCGTAAAGATAAGCCGGCAGGTATCGAACAAAGGACCGCATTTGCATATTTTTAGTCCTACAAAAATATTTCTTCTCGTTCTCCCATTCGTTCCTCTTCCCGAGTATCGTAGTCTATCTATTACTAACATACAACACACTCGAATCCAACAGTAATAGGACAGGAGAGCTTTGGTGTTCCTTCTAAAGGATCTCCTCGAACAGCTTCCATTAAGGACATACACTCCTGGTAATGGAATCGTCTGTTAGGCCTACAAATTGCTGGACATCGATTCAGTACCATCACTATGCGACGAACTCGTTAAGGGCACGCGTTGTGTCGAGCTTATCGATATGGCTTATTGTGAGAAGGACTATGGAGGGTAGGGAGACAGAGAGGGAGAGAGAGAGAAAGAGAGAAAGAGAGGAATGCTTTTCAATGCTCCAAGGTAATCGTGCAATCGAGTTCGATATTTGTTTTAGAGAGAAACGAGAGGAGAGCATATGAGAATTTTCTGTTTATCGTTAAAACTTTAGATCGTCGAATGTGTTTAATAAAATAATAAGTACCTGGATTCTTTTTTATTGTATCGGATATATTTCTGTAGATATATATACATACATATTTTGATCGATAGATTCGTGTCCATGATCGAAATGATTTCGATTTTACAACGAAACGCTACTGTTATAATATTGACGCGATTAAGCCGATTGTAACATGATTAACGGGTAATCCCGTGTAGCGAGCTGGCGAAGAAATTAATACGCCGAAAAGTAATGTAATTTAAAATAATTTTCACGTAATGCGTACCTACATAAGTACGTATATATATTTGCATCTACGTATATACATATATGCATATATATATATACATATATATATTTATATATATATATCGACATTCTATTATCGTTATCGCCGTCATTATACGCGTCCGTTTATCGATTTTATTTTAAAGCTCTTATAGAATCGCGAGGCATCGCAACGATAAACTCTCTACATTTAAATGAAGAGAACTTGTAAGCCGGATAAAAATTATTAAAATATGTATTATGGAATTGGTCTCGGCCCTATGTATTTCCCCAAAATTAATTTTCAAAACGGACTACCATCTCCTCTCGTACGAAAACGTATATTCACTTCGATATAAAATTCGATTGCTGTAGGAATTAAATAATCGTTTGGTCGTAAGCAAAATTGAGATTCTTCAAAATCGTCGGAGCGAAAAAAGGATCAAAGAAATTTTCGGTCATTTGAAATTTAATCGATAAAAAATAATCGAATTACACGATTTATAGATACATATATATTTAAGTTAAAATTTGAGTTGATTGCGGCAAATATTTCATTTATAATAATATATATTTAATAATACGTAAATATTTAATAAATATTTTCTAATATGCATATATACATATAATATTGAAATATTTAGATATTGATCAAATTTCTAATAATTTATTTTGTTGGTGACTATAATAGACAATAAAAATCATCTAATCCTAAATCACACTCTCTATCTCTTTCTTCTTTCTAATTATAAAATAATTAATTCAATTTTTCCATATTTTCTATTCAAACCAATTTCATAATGATCCTCACTAACTGTATTATTTTTCTCTTATTATATCTTATATTTTGCATCTTATTTGATTCTATTATTAAAACCACACGCAGAAAGTTACGATCAGTAAAGGATGTTCTATAGCAGAGTAAATTTGGCAAGGTAAAAAAGGGTAGCGTATGACCCTTGAGAATCAGGAACGCAGGACATGGATTTAAAGGACGCGTACTACGAGTGTTCTTATAGGACGAAGAGAAAATCGGGAAGTTGGGAAATCCAAGAGGATCAGGCCTCTATATCCTGCTGTTGCTACGTTCACAAGGATTCTACTTTCATAGTTTCTGAGATCCTGATTTGCTCGTCCGTTCCTTATCCCGGGCTTCTTGCTGAAAGGATAATGATATATCCACGAGATCTCGCACATGTACTTCAGACGGTACTGTCGTTCCGAGCGTCCTTGAACACACTCTCTCTCCCTATCTCTTTCTTTCTCTCTCTCTCTCTCTTCCTCCTTCTCTTTCTCTTTCATACACACAACACTACTACTCAGTTAATGCAACAGGCTACAAGGGACTACCTCGATCATAGCGGAAAGGACCTTCGCGTGTCGTCCTCTTCCTCGTGTTCTCCCCTCAGTTTTCTGTTATCCTGACACTCGAAATTCGCAACGATATTCTCATGGGAAGCTATTCTCGTGACTTTGGACAATTGTTGTACTCTTGATGAAACGTTTGATCAAATATCAAGACTTTTTATAAAGAATTAATAATTAATAGATTAATTACGGATTATATAAACTATTCTCTAAAAACTTATTGAAAATATAAGTTCAGAAATATCCAATATTTTCTAATAAACATTTGTGACTTTTTAATACTCAACGAATTTTTTAAAGATTGATGTTAGCATAAAATATCTCTCGATATTAAATTAGCCATTAAACGATATTTTTAATGGATTTTAATTAAAAGATATAAATAGTCAGAATGGACTGATAATTGGTATTAATAATTTATTAAAACATATAAATATTATGTCGCTTCTAATATTTTTATGAATTTATTGTTAATGAATTAATAATAATCGACTCGTTCGTTTCAGTATTCCTACAAGTTCAAAGCTTTTTTGTCCTTTGTGTTCTTCAAACTTTAGATATACTTATCTGCTGTATTGATAAGTTTTGAACCGCACCTTCTTCTTTGTGCACGTGCGCCTGTGTGTGTATGTGTGCGCGTATTTTTTTTTTTTGTTTTTTTCAAAACGTCGTCAAACTTTTTATAAACGTTAGCAAGAGCATTTAGAATTGGTTAGTCCGAAGTCATACTATCCGGCGATTTATCGTCAGGTTCGGTCGGCTTGCTTTTCGACTTTCTCTCTCTTTCTCTTTCTCTCTCATACTAATCCCAGGATTCCTTTCGGACGACGGCCTGGTAGGATTATAGGAATCTGGGATCGTATAATCCAGAATTAAGATCGCTCACATACGCAATCCCGCTTTCTTCTTTCTCTTTCTCTCTGTTCCCTCTTTCGAGTTATATTTCTTTCTTTTTTCTTTTTCTTTCTCTGAATTATCCTCTTCTAGTGGATAGATCATTTTTCGTTAAATCATACTTCTCGTGAAAAATTGCGAATTTTAAATTGCTCTAATAAAAGATTCTTGAACAAGAGAAATTCGTTCGTTCATTTATTTAACACCGATGAATTTTCATAATTGCACGAGAAAAGTTTCCATTAGGAATTGTTTCCTAATGCGAATTTTTTAGAATCATTAGAGGAATAGAAGAAGTGAAAAAATGGACCACAATAGTATTAAATACTCAAAAACTAATGTTAGAGGTAAAAGCGAATCAAAAAAGAAAAAAAAAAGAAAAGATTATACTTAGAAATTAAAGTAATTGCAAGATTAATAAGTGAATAAAGTATTAGGTCGAAGCGAGTATAAGAGTAGACAGAAGATTTCCATAATATCAAAGAGAAAGATTACGAGATATGCAAAAATTATCTAAAAATATAAAACATGTATCTATATTGATATAGATATGTATGTGTATGAGAGTGCGTGGGTTCGTGAAAGGGATATGTTAAAGGGATATGTAGAAACAATAGAAAAGATAGATAGATAGAAAGAGGAAGATAGAGAAAGAGAGAGAAAGAGAGAGAGAGAGAGAAAGAGAGAAATGTAGCTTGTGCGCAGAATCGTATACACAGACGCAATATCTTTCGAATCGTCCGTAGAATTCCCGTTCGTATCAGGGCGGGATGTAAAGCTTCCTGGGGGATGAGCCGCTTAGCCTCTAAACCTTGTGTGCTCTGCCATAGTCCTCCCGGCCCTCATCCCCTCTCACCGTTCACGTCCCTCGCCCTTTTGTACGGAGCCATCATCCGCGCTTGGCGTATGAGTGAGCGTCACATGGACGGGCGTACATACACATGGACAATCGCGATCGTATACAGAGAGTCGGCCCTCTCCGGGGATTATCCGGTCTCTATATTCGCGGGGATTATCTTTGGGAGAGCCGGCTCGTCTGCACGTGTGTATATGTGTATAAATGTATGCGTGTATTCGTGAGCACACCTGATCTCGTGTGTGCGAGCAAATCTTCGTTGGCTCCACACATACGTATACAACACAGAGACACATACATCCACGTACACACATGGAAACTCCTCTTACTTTACCTCGAATGACGTGCGATGTCGATCGTGCCACGTCGAATGCTGAACCTTCCTGCGTTGGTATAAATTTATCTGTATCTGCTGCGTGTGTGGTACACGTGTGACAGAGAAAAAAAATCGTCATATCAAATAAAGATCAAAAAGTTCCAAATGTTCACACTTGTGTTATTTGTATGATTACGTTATGAATTCGTCTGTCTAACATGTGTATCATATAAATTATGATTTAATTATATTTTTTTAAACAGTCAGATATAAATCAATGCAGGCAAAACAAACAGTATTTTAGACGTTTACGTATATAATAGAGAATGAAATATCTCGGTCGAATCGACGGGATCTAATAATCATATGAACGAAAATACATTCCCAGATAGTAGCTACTCTGCATTTTGTTCGATGAACGGAACTCGCATGACCTCCCGAATAATTCAATCGACGTGTTATCCCTACGATTGAATTTCCCATACATACGAAAGAATAAATAAATGAACGAATATACACATATACTCTTTCACTCACTCTCTCTCTCTCTCTCTCTCTCTCTCTCTCTCTCTCTTTCTCTTTCTCCCTGTCTCACATATGCAGATACACACATGACGCGCGCGCGCACGTATATCCGTCGATTTATACGTGCTCTTTATCCTACTCCGAACCTCCACAGGCTCTTTTTCTCTCGTTGCACCTACATCACCGTTCGCATGCACTCTCTCTCAATGCGTATGTGCGCGAGTCCAGGATTAATCCGGGATTATTGGTCGTGTGTGCGTGGCCCGTCGTCCAAATCCGAAATCCAGCGCACACAACTCAGCTAATCCTAACCATCCCCCCCTCTATCCACCTCCCAACCCTACCTTTATCTGTCCCTCTCTCTTTCTCTCTCTCTCTCTCTTTCTCTTCGTCCCTTCATGCACACCCTTCTCTCCTACGCAGCCCTTTCCACGCGGTCACCGTTCCTCTCCTCTTCTCTTCTCTCCTCGCCTCACTCCTCACTTCGTCCTCTTCCACCTCTCGCGCGTTAGCCGTATCCCGCGTATTCCACGGCATTGCGGCCCGTCATATAACGGGTGTACCGTGAAACACGTCAATAAAGCAGAGATACCGTGACCGACGAATATAATTACAGAAAGTTTCAGAGATTTAGAAATTAGACGCTTGGAATTTGTTAATATCTTGCAAAGATATATAATGTTCTATACGTAGTGCCTATTAGAAATGAAATGAATACCGGTAGCGATTAAAAAATAGGCGCTCCTATAGAAAAATCGATTATGTTAATTACATTAATATCAGTCATGCTTAGAAAATGTTTCGAATATGTTTATCATTAAATATATATTCCACGAATTTCTCTTTTGATAAATGATTGATAGGTCTCTTTGATTAATGTCGGTTCGATAATTCGCATTAAAAATAAATATAAAATGCTTTTCCTTTTATTTCTTTTTCTCTTTTTAATAATGTATCAATCGAATGAATTTTATTTCCATGTTAACCTTATAATGTTTCACCAAATGATTTATTTCTAAACTAAACAACAGAATTTGGGTTGTATGAAAGAATTCTATTAACTTGCTATCTCGTCACTAGTAACTGAGTTTCTGATCAAGAATTTTCTTTCGAAGAAAATCGACTATTTCAATACTCCATTTTAGCGACTTTCGAAGAAATTCTTTTCACTTTAGATTCTTCGTGATCCCCTTTAACGATTAGCCCGTCTATCTCTTTGAAATTTACTATCTAACTCTCCTCTTTCGCGAGATACCCAAGTTAAAAGAAAGTTAGCAATACGATTCTCTGTTTCTCTCCTAGGTCAAAATCGCGAGTTACGATTATCGATTTTGCATTTGACTTGTATTGTGCTTGGAAGCTATAGTACATCGTTGTATATCTAACTATCTACCGGGTGACGTGATACGATAAGTAAAAATTTGAAAATTTATGTTAAGCTAAATTTTCCCGTTTTGTACACACGTGCGTGCACATGTCCCAAGAGAATATCTACATACATGTATATGTGTTTATGTGTGCATGCTGCGTGCGTGTACATATACATGTGTGTGTGTGTATGTGTGTGTGTGTGTATATATCTATATCTCATGCGTTATGGACAATCGGCACGAACTCGTTAACGACATGGACCGATCGGATGCCGTAATGCTGGCCGTAAGTCGATGTATCCTAGAATACGCATAGATCGATTAAGGGTTAACCGAGCGTCGTTAATCACGCTCGAAGACCACGACGAAGCACGGGCTTTAAATGGCGATCGATCTTGTACTGGAGACGCTGGACCGAGTCTCTCTCTCTCTCTCTCTCTCTCTCTCTCTCTCTCTCTCTCTCTCTCTCTCTATCACATTCTATCTATGCCTATTGTACAACGTATGAAACGCGAGGCACGCGTTTCTCGCGACAATACATTGCTGTCTCGCACCTGCCAGTGGGCAGATCAAATATAAAAGGATGAACAGTACTAACGAGATACTATTCGAATCCTTATCTCAATCGGTGTCAAATAATCTAGAAGGTCATCTGTCCATTATAATATAAAGTACGTGGCATGAGATATAAAGTTTCAAACGACTTTTATGAATCTAAAACATTTATTCTTCTTTTTTTATATTTTTTTATGCTTTATGCGTGAAACATAAACTAGAGAGATTTCAGAGAATAATTTTGAAACACCATATAGAAGGGAAAAAATAAAGCTAATAAATAGAGATAAAACGAAGATGTACGAAGGAAGAGAAAATAAAAGAAATGAGAAAGAGAAAGAAAGAAAGAGAGAGAGGAAATATTCGAAAGAAAGAGATAGATATAGAGAGTCGTTCTTCCTTGAAGGTCGTCTCGAAAGCCAGGAGCCGATCTCTCGCGAGGGTTAAATGGCGTAACGAGAACGATCGTATGGCGCAAGACGATGGCGCTCCGTGGCTGCGTGTTCGCAGCTCGCCTAGCCGCATAGCCGGGGATTCGAATTTAATCCGGATTAGTTCGTAAGGGTCACAATATCCTCCTCTTCGTCCTCCTCTCTCAGTCTCTCTCTCTCTCTCTCTCTCTCTCTTCTTCAGAGTCCCTCGAAGCACCGTGTGCCACTGCTTCCCCTTCGCTTTAACTTCACGCATGTATATATACATATATACATATATATATATATACATACATATATATATATGTGTATCAACACGTGCACATCAGTACACACATTGCACATATACGTGAACAGGTAAATCCGAATGAAATACGCGCGCACTCGCACGATTATCCTAATTCCAAACGGTCGGATAACCATGCCAGAAGAAAGGAAGACGTTTTCCCCGCTCCTATTCTCGATACGCGTGTGTCAATGTACGTGAATGTGTGTTTTATACAGGGTGTTTTTAAAATCAGTATTGGAATTTTTATATAACGTAAAAGGTGTTAGAATAATTTAATATATTTCAAATATGAATATGATAAAATTAATAATACTATTAGACAATTAGACACGCACACACACACATACACACACATATATATTTGTTTGTACAAATTCGTATGATTTCGTAATAAAGATATCCTCGGTCGCTATTATCATCGATAATCGTTTTTAGTGTGGATCCATTTGAATTTAACTGGAATTAATGCAACCAAAAATTATAAAGGATATATCCGATTGATTTTCTATTATCCTGTTCATTATTTCCAATATGTTGTTCTGAAAATCAATAAATGTATGTATTTATTTCTCTTTCTCTTTTTTTTCTGTCTGTCTCATCTATCTCCGTCTGTCTGTTTCTCTCTCTCTCTCTCTCTCTCTTTCTTTCTTTTCTTTCTCCCCATCATCATTTTAATCATTTCATAAACTCAATTCATTCTCTCCTCGCCGTTTCATTACGATATACCGATCGATTCGATTCGCCGTGAATGGTCAAGGACATTCAAGGCGATCGAGACTCGAGCTCAAAGTTTTTCTGTCTTTTTCGATGGAGTCAGCCTGCATAACAGAATGAGCAGGAGGAAAAGGAGAAAAATGAAAAGAAGCAGGACGAGCAGGAGATAACAGGGAGATAACGTGAGAAAGGAATTGATGTAAAAAAGAGGATGAGGAGAGGGTAAGAGGGAAGAAGAGGATTAGCTACGATGCTTCGAGATTTAAGGTTGAATCCACGAGAATCCGTAGATTTAGGAAGTGCGTGTCTTTTCCTTCTCAACCTTCTAGCTGGGTGATAGTTAGGGTGAACGAAGGGTTCGAAAGTCAAATATGTACTTTTCGTCCCTGCATCGACTCCCTTCTTTTACTATTTCTCTTCTTCTTTTTGCCTTCGAACCGGCTGACACAGCGTCGATGAACGAAAGCATTCCCCGTAATCCGGCCAACTTCACGATCCTAACTTTTTCTAATCCGGTGACCGGTGTCTCGATTCGAAGCGAAAAACTATTCTTTCGCTAAGGAGATCGATCAGAGCCCTTTGACCTTTCCTGTCCTTTGTCATAATATCATTTTCTATCGAGTCCATTCGAAAATAGACATTTCATTTACTTTAGCGGAAATAAAGTTTTGTACGAAAATTTTGTAATAGAACGTGAGAGACGAGATTTGTTGAAGTAAGTAAATTCAAGTAAAAAACGTAAAAATGAAATTATACAAAAAAGAAAGAGGATCTTTATGACGTTCGAGTGACTAAATTATTATTACTGTGATAATAATCGAGTGATTCGATGAAATGCTTTTTGTTACAAATTTCTTTTGTTAAATATTGATAAAAGAATTCGTTGGATCGGTGTTTATCATTTCTATTTTATTCTATTTTATTTTCGTGTTAACAAAAAATAATAAGAATTTTGCAAACAGCTCGATAGTTCTGCTATTTCGATAAAATTTTAAAAGAATGCGACGACCACTCTTTTAAGCGACTCAATCGCGAGAGTCCCATACATTTCTGTTCGGTACTCGCACGATTCCCGTTCCTCTCGGCAAACGGACGCGCGCAAATTGTTTCCACAGCATTATCGAGGATCAAGGAAATTCCGTTGATAGTCTATCTCGTTTACGAGCTTTAACGGCCTCCGGCGAGAGGCCGTGTTCGTGCGTCTTCATCATTCTCGATGGAAGTATTCGACGAACGACACTCAAAGCGTCGAGATGATTTCTAAACGTATTCGATTCAAACTGATCGATCTTTCAATTAAACTTATAGAAATACAAATTTTCTAAACTGGAACATTAGAAAATGATAAATTAAGGAACATTGTTAAGGAACAGTCATTAATTTTTATCTTGTAAATAATATTTAAAAAATATGAATATGACAATTAAATAGTATAAAAATCTTGAATGAATGATCTATATATACATACGTGTATATATATATTTTTTTTATTAAACTCGAAAACTTATGGAATAATACGAGACGTAATTTTACCGAAAGATCTATTACTTTTATCTGATATTTTATTTTATATCCACTCGTTAAAATATGCTCTTACTTCTTTCGTACCTTTATGGTACAAGTATGATAATCCCAAATACATTTCGCAAACTTGACGAGAACTGATTTTCACACGGTCCTGTCCTCGAAAAGGTGACTTAATTCGGGCTAAAATTTACGGCCACTAGAGTCCCACGTTCGACTTGTTGTTCAGTCGGCCGAAACTCTGAGTGTAATGGAGTGTACGAGGATAACGCAGGTAATAAGACATCAAGAGAAAAAAAAAGAGAGAGAGGGAAATAGGAAAAAAGATAAAAAGGTATATTAGTGGAAAATCTAGAGTCCAAAAATGTCCAAATTACTATAATTTCACTAATCCTTTGGAAACTATTTCAATGGTAGATATATTAGCAAGAATAAGAATTAGATGATTTTTTATTATTGTTGTCGTACTGATTGTAAAATTTGAGTAAATAAATTCCAATAAAAATCGTAATTATAGTGAAAATTTGGACGTTTTTGATAAAAAAAATTGATAAAACACTCACCGGTACTGGAGGCTGACTTGCTAAGGTCAAAGCCTTCTTGTTTCGGACTCGCAGCAATTTCTTGCTTTGGGTGCTGATTGTGAGCAGAGAACGGTGTCTGATGGGAGGACGCACCAAGGGGAGTCTGCGACTGGCTAAGATGCGTGCTCGGCGGGGGTTGAGGGGTGCTCTGTTGCTGCGACTGTTGAGACTGATGAGACTGCGGACTCCTTGGTAAGGACGAGACACTGCTGGGTCTCGAAGGTGGCGACGTCTTATGCGTCAATGCCAACGCTTGACTCTAAAATCGCAAAGTCCGAGCATTAGGATAAATATATTAGCAGAAATTTCTGAGCAAATACTCAGGCATTTAATTTTATATATAAAGAATCCTTTATGATCCAATGCATTTAATTTACATAATATCTAAAATATTTTAATTATATTCTTTAAACACAAGATAAATACAAGAAGAAAAAAAATGTATTTAATCGACCAAATGTTCGTCGCATATATTATATTTAACATTCAATGATGCAACTTATGACATGTCGAAACGTTTTGTTCTTTTTTCTTTTCTTCCTTCTTTTTTCTAATTTCATCCTACCAATTCCAATTGAAGGAATCTCGCGGCGGAAGATTTCGGTGCTGGATTGGAGAGAGCGCCGGATGATCTAAGCGTCGTCGCCGATGAAATCTGAGCACGTGCTCAATTCCGACGTGGCGGTCTGCTAAGGCATAAGCGCGCCACGGACTTAGATTTATGTATGAGTGAACTGAACTTAACACTAACGGCTAAGCCGTCCATGGTGTCAACGAGGGTCAACTGGGCCCAGAATGCGACGATCTTACACCGTGGCAGCGCCGCGCCGGCAGGCACGAAGTGCGAAATGCACCGACGACCGTTCGTTTTCGCCAGCTCGAGAACTGGATCGTCGATGACGCCTCCGAGGAATCCGAGAGCGCGAATGAGCCAGAAACGAGAGGAACGTTTAACCCTCTGTCATCCTTTCTAATTCCGTGTTAACGCGCCATTGTCGTGCCGCCTATTTGCATTACCGTCACTTTGTCTCTCCATCTCCGTCTCTCTCACTCTTTCGTTCGACTAACTCTTTCATACTAACATAAGGGAGAACTTTTAGCTTTAGATTAGATTCTAAATAGATATCCATTCTTCTATCATATTCTATTATTATTTTAATACTGATATAAATGTACTTACACGTACGTTTGTCCTACGGTATTTTCTAATGAAATAAGAAATTAATATATTAAATATCTTCGATCATTTCTCCATCTTTATTTTCTTTTATATAAATTAATATTTAAGATGGAAGAAGTATATTATTTTTTATCCCGATTAACATCGTGCTTATTCAATAGACCCAAACAAATAAATCGATATATTTCTATCGAGATCCTTCGAGATACTACCAAACAGACAATCCTTTTATCAATCAATGGACTCTAAATTCCTTTAAAAAGAAATATTCTATCTCATTTACGTTTTTCTACTTTTCATCAAGAGAAAAATCTTGAGGTAGTATCATGTAATGGTGTCAAAGGAAAGAGCAAGGATGTCGAGGGCTCGATTAGCCTAGGAACCGGTAACGATGCCCAAGAGATTTTTTCACTTGCCCGGACTGTACCGGGGTACCGGCTACTGTTTCGGGAGCTGCTCGGAGGTATGCACTTGCAAAAAACACGTCAGACCGCTGAAGAGTCGGCTTCGAAAGGGAGGAGGATGGGAAGAAGAGTCGGGGCCTTGCCAAGAGCTCCGAGGAGGGTGGAAGGGCAACGAGGGGGCCCTATACTTCCATCTTTCTCCTACACACATATACACACATGTACATATATACTCTCTTTCTCTCCTTTACTTTTACGAACATTATCTTTGCCTCTCTCTCTCTCTCTCTCTCTCTCTCTCTCTCTCTCTCTCTCTCTCTTTCTCTCTCTTTTACGAATATTCTCTATCTTTGTCTTTCTCTCTATCTCTTTTTCTTTCTTACTTTATAAATATTCTTTATCTTTGTCTATCTTCTTTCTCTTTCTTCCTTTCTTTCTCTTTTATGAACACTCTTTATCTCCATCTCTCTCTTTCTCTTTCCAAACATGGCTCGTTTCGACGAAGAACGAAGAACGAGGACGAACGGCGAACTTCCGAACGCGGCAGCCCGTAAGAAGGGGCAACAGGTGGATGGGGTTAGCGGCTTATCCGGCTAACGCCCCGACCGGCATCGCCGTGTAACGACGACGTGACTCACGGGGAGGATGTCGCCCTCGCTTCGACTCCCTACTCGGATTCCGGCAACCTTCTCCTCTCTGCCTTCCCCTTTCGACTCCTTTTACCACCCTCTTCCTTTTTTTCCCTACCAACTTTCGTGTTCCATTTCTCTCTCTCTCTCTCTCTCTCTCTCTCTCTCTCTCTCTCTCTCTTTTTTTTTCTTGTTCTCTTTCTCTTTTTCTGTCGCTTTTTCAATTTCATAAAATCGTATCTACATCATAACACTTACGTTACGTATTACGTTTCATATTTCTTACATCCAATTTATTCATTTTCGACAAATTATAACGAAATACATTTTTTTAATCGAAGATCGTTGAGTTAATGATACGACAAATAATTGTCTCATTCTTTATCTTGCTTTCTTTTATACGATGAGTTTTTTTATAATGAAGATTATAATATTTTTAATCGTTTACTACTTTATAATATACATTTTTGTGAAACATTTCGCAATGTTTGTTTGGGATTGTTTTAAGTTTTCTATGGTATTATGGAAGATGATTAATGACATCGCAATTTTGTATCTTCCTTGAATCTATATATTTGTATGTACTTATAGGGTCCCCAATACAACAGTAATAAATACTCAATCTCGTTTTCTTATCGGCTACGTTGAACTGAAGTAAGGAAAAGAGAGGGAAAAGAAGACAAAAATGAAAAATCGTACGATAGAAAAGATATTCAATGGGTCCTGGGTCATCGGTGAGGTTCATCGATGGATCCTTTTATCTCGCGAAAAGGGAGATACGTGCCGACGATGTTTCCTGCTTGCTCGCTTCCCGTTAAGGCGATAACCTTAATCGGTATACTGGCTCTTAGTTCCTACCACAGTTCTTTACATCGTCGATAGACAACAGCGAAATTTCTCTACTATAGAATTTACTACAAGATAGAATTAGATTTATCTAAATATTATTTTAATAAGGAGGAATCAACGTTCTTTTCATTCATAGCAAAGTCCTTTTAATTCAATTGTAAAAGCATTTGAGAGTTAAACAATTAACGACGCACGACTATCAAACATATATATCATAACTTATTACTTCTATAATAGGATTGCGATTGCTAAAAAGTTAAATCTAACAAGATATGATGATAGAAGTAAGGGATGAGCGAGGGAGAGAATAATCGTTTTTGCATCCACGTTTAGAACGTAAAGAAGCAGTTTTTATAGATGGAGAAGGCAAATATTATAAGAAATGTCACAGAAGCCAGAAATCTCTAAAAAGCGTCCTGATTTTCTGCACGTTTCTTAATCGGTCGATTATTACTGGCGTGAAAAAGAGAGAGAGAGAGAGAGAGAGAGAGAGAGAGGGAGGGAGAGAGAGAAGCGGAAAGAGAGAGATAGTGGAATTAAACGGTTGTCATGGCCCGTCGCATGCTAATCGTGCAACAGTCTAATCGGGCTTATCGAAATATCGGATAGTCGATATCCACGAACGATAATTGGCCCCCCTCTCCTTTGTACGAGATAATCCGCAGATCGATGCTATCATGTTACATAAATCATTGTCGTTGTCGTTGTCGTTGTCGTCGTCGTTGTCGTTGTCGTCGTTGTCGTATAGAGTTCATGCTTCGTCAAACGTAACAGATGTTCATTTGAGAATATAAATTATACGATGAGAAAAAGGGGAAATCGGTTTTTTTTCTTTTTTTTCCTTTTTTTTTCTTTTTTTTTCAATGGAATATCAAATAATCAATTATTAACTCCGATCAGATTCTTTCCATTTCCTTTCATAACTACACGATCCATCTTTTATTTAGCTTTTAATCTCTTATCATATAACCGATTAATCTAACTCTTCAATTTGTTTCAACCTCATTAGTATTATATTTTTTGTATCACATTCTATCGTTCTCATAGATCTCTTATTAAATGAGTTTACAAACATAAAATCAAATTTTTATGCACGAAATAAAACGTAATAAATTCGTTGGTCTTCTTATATTTCGACATTGTTGAACCTGTTTGACAGATCTTATTATGTCACATCGATTATGTAACACACATATCACGAATAACTCGTACAGTCTCTTAATTTAAAAATCTATTAAATCTAACAGTTAAGAAGGTTTCATTTTCCCACTTCTACTCTCTCTCTCTCTCTCTCTCTCTCTCTCTCTCTCTCTCTCTCTCTCTCTCTGTTTTCTCTCTATCCGCTTTAGTCGACGTTTGACGTATCGACTCCGTAGGCCGGATAGATGGATCACGATAATTCCGGGAGCCTGGGGTGGTCAAATACCGTGACCATGCGTGCCTCGATCGTATCCTACCCACGTATCCAACGCACACACGACGCACTTTGCCATATAGACGCGCACAGTTTCACGAACTTCCAAGCACGCCTCGTCTTTCTTCGAAATCCTTCGCGCAACCTTCTCGACCAAACGTCCTTTGAAGAAAGATCGCAAAGTATCCTAAAGATGAATCGACAAATTATATGACTCTCTCTTTCTCTCTTTCTTTCAAAAAAAAAAAACACAAAAAATAAAAAAGGAATTTTTTTAAGTTCCCCTCTCTCTCTCTTTATTGTTTTATAATGTTTTATAATATAGTAAATCCTAATATAAAGATCTATTTTATTTCTCTTCATCAATACATCGAAATGATACTTGTTAGTATATAGTAAATGGAGAACGTTAAAGAGAATATGTAGTAGATAGAGCGCATAATAAAGTATTACCGAACCGAAACAAATTCATGGGTATATCTGAAAAAATATGTGAAGGGTGTGGACGCTTTCGGTGGTACAATATCGTTCAAAAGTTATCCATTGCCCTCTGATATTTAGAATTCTAAGTTTTAATCGTATCATCAAAATGGTCCGCTTTTAAAAATCTCATTGAAGAAGTTATTTTTAAATAATATCAGATCGACTGTGTTAAGTTCAATCGAACACTGCATTATATTTTAAATTATATATCAGAGCGATACATACGTGTATTTTTCGTATTTTATAAAAATCCTTTAATCAATCATGTTACTTCGAACTTTTTACACGCATCGTGTTTATCCAAAAAAAAAGGAACATTATTAAAATATTGTAGCTTCATTATTGGATTTGAAATTATAAAATTCACAAATTTTGTATTCTCGAATAATCACGAAAAAAAGGGTTGAGGGCTCTTGGTATTTATTCCGAATTGTTTTTCCCAGCGGAAATGAAATACCTGAAAGACGACGACGACGACGACGACGAAGACGGGACGATTCGTCGTAGGAGGAAGCCGCATCGCGAGGCGTACCGGTAAACGTCGAGTACGCACAAAAGCCGTTGTCTCAGGCTTGGTCAGAAGCATTGTCCTTATATTTCTTTTTTATTAAAAAGGATACTATTTCTTAGATGACACATTGCATGAAATAAAAGAGGAAGGACGATTTTTGGATGTTTGCTTTCTTTTTTCACTTTTTTTCTTTTTTGTTTTTCTGTTTTCGAAGAATATCTCCCAACCAGTGTCTTCTCGTTAATGAACTAACAGCATTATGGGATTAATTCTCTCTCTCTCTCTTTCTCTTTCTTTCTCTCTCTGTTTCTCATACTAATAGAAGTGAGATAATACCTTTCGTAAATCCATGCTGCTACTCGTGAAGCTTACGGCTTTCCAGAATTTGCGGATGGTAATGCGAGTAAAATCTTACAACACTATGCGATATTTAACCCATTAACCTTTTTCGTCTCGACGTAATGTTTCTAGCACGATGATTTCTATCCTCGTTACCACTGGTCGAGGATTCGAACAAAGAATCTGCGAGTATGTTTTGTGGATCGTATGAAATTAATAAATTCAAATAAGAATTGTTGAGAAGGATATGAGTAGGGAAATATATGAAAGAGGAGAGAGAAAAACGATGAAAAATATATTTATTGGAATTATAAATTAAATGCTTTTGTACGTACTGATTAAAGCTTTTTCTTTTTCTAATTAATTAAGTCTTCCTCTCCGATCAAACGATATGACTAAAGCAAACATCTCATATATAAAACTCATACGTATTCTTATTAACCATCGTTCTTTTTATTGTTAATTAGTGTAGAAAAAAAAAAGATGAAAGAAGACTTAAAATAAATCTTTATTCTTGGTAAAAGATTCCGTAATATTCATGTATATGTGCGGATGAATCCAATTTTTTTTTATTCACCGTTATCGTATTTCATTGTACTGGTTATTACGAAATATGAAAGTCGATGCTTACAAAAATATTCAAATCATTCTCGATCATATCTCTGAGTGTATGTGTACATACATAAGTACGCATAAATCTTTCGAGATAAGACGATCCAACGAAACCGAGTGATCAATGATCAAGAAACTAACTTTTCGTGTTAAGTCTCTCGTTAAAAAATATTTGATCGAATCGAAACGTTGTTAATTCGGTGACGATCAACGAGAGAGATCGAGTGGTCAATGGAGACGCGGTCTTATTGCACCGAATGCCAGAACACGAACATGATCGTGGCACAGGAAGAAGGCAGGGGCACATCCGTATCGTGGTCAGAACCCGTGACCCCCCGGCTACGTACACGTGTAAACGTTCCGTACTTTCATCCACGCAATACATTTGAGAGGCACGGCTTTACCAAGGATTATCTTCCAGCCCTCTTTTCCCCCTATCACTCCCCTCACTCTCGACCAGTGCCAGCCTCGAGCCTCGTTTTCAGTGTGAAATTTTAGACCGTATCGAGGATTAACATACGTATGAATATATATATATATATATATATATATATATATATACATACACACACACACATACATAATTATACACATGTATTTATTTTCTTGAACATTGACTTTGAACGTTGGTAAACAAATGAAGAAGAAATATTTTTTTGGAAAATTAAATGAATGAAAATAAATGTTGAATGAAAAAGCTTCTTTCCAATACACGTTAATGTTGGAAATTTTTTAGAGTTTACTTTGACAGAAAAAAAAAAAAATTGTAATTAATCATTAAAATTAATCATTGATAATTTATTTATTTATTTTTTCTTTCAAAAGCTTAGAGATTTCCGTTTAAAGATCGTTGAAAGCATTGCAATGGAATGAAGTACGTTTTAGTAGGAGATCAGAGAGGAGGGATAGTAGAGATTGACTGGGGTGGCCAATTGGCCGTGTAATGTCGGAAGGGGTTGCTTTTCGGTTAACTCACCCTCGAATATAGAAATGTGTTGACTTTATGAGCGTGTTATCTTCGTGAGACAAGCAAGTTTACAGCTTTTGTTGAATGTGTTAAATCGGAAGTATTGGTCTCGAAATGTTGAGTGATTACGGAATAACGAAATTGAAAAAAGACAAAGAAAAAGAAAAAAAGAAAAAAAAGAAAAAGAAGAAGAAGAAAAGATAAGGACCGATAAAATAAACTCACCTGTACTTGATCGTTTTTTGTGTTAGCAGCCATCCATGCCTCGACGAACGTGTCCATCGCGCTCTGAAAATCCATTCCCTTCCTAAGAACAAGCTCTCAGCGAGCATTCCAGGGCTCGCGAGTCACCGCCATTTATGACAGACACAGCACTGCCCGTTCGTTTGTTTACCTCCGTTTTTTCGATTTTAATTCTTTTGTTCTTTTTTCTTTTTTCTTTCTTTACTCTCCTTGTATATATATATATATATTATTTTCTTTCTTTCTCCTCTCTTTCACAAAATTAAGATATCGAAAAGAATAACGAAGATCCTTTTTAAAAGAAGAATCTCAATTCTGTCAAATAGATTCACACCATCACGCTGATTACTTTAAAAGTTTGCACGGGACTAGATAAATCGCGTTGTCTTCGTTTGAAAAATTTTAATAGACGAAGAAATCTTCAATACGAGATACGCCATAGCGAAAACTCTTGGAGGTATTAACCCTCGTAACGAAGACACGTGCTCTCAACGCAACTGTCTTTCTTTCTCTCGGATGAGAAGAGAAGAGCAAGCGTTGTTAACGAATCGGGAGCACTAGAATCCTCGATGAAAATTAAAGTCACTAATCACTCGCGAAAAAAAAAGAAATATCATTATCCGAGTCACACCTTCGATTTGATATATATATACATATATAGTATCTCGTTCAACGAACAACTTTGAGAAAAAAATCGAGATTATCAATGGTTGTTTGTTATTATATTCTCGTATGTACAATCCCTCGTAGAGTCTTCGTTGATGATTAGGATAGAATAAGAAAAACAAAGAAGAGAAAAAAGATAGAGATAGAGAAGGAAGATGACACGAGACAGATTAGCCAACAAGAGAGAAGGAAAAAGAGAGAAAGAGAAAGAAAGAAAGAAAGAGAGAGAGAGAGAGAGAGAGAAAATGTGAAAGAAAAAGACAGGTAGACAGAGAGGGCGGTCGAGGACGGACCGTAACAACGACACGTTCGCATCGAACGGCGTTCGAGCCGCGACTGTGCGTGACGAGGCGTCGCGGCGCTGGTTCTGCCCCTACGACACCCTACCCGCCGTCGCGCTCACCCCCACCACTGTGCCACCGGCGCTACTGCTGCTGCTACTGCTGCTGCTGCTGCTTCTGCTTCTCCTTCGCGCCTTTACTATCACTCTCTCTTTCTCTCTCATTTTCTCTATCCTTCTCTGTCTTTCACTCTCTTTTCTTTTTCTTTACTGTAGTTCTCTACTTCAACCCCTCCATGATCGTCTCCTATCTCTCTCTCTCTCTCTCTCTCTCTCTCTCTCTCTCTCTCTCTCTCTCTCTTTTTCTCTCTTTTTTTCTTTCTCTTTTCATTCCATTGTATATTTTATCCACATTCTTTAGATTTTTTATCATATATTCGTTTTCGTTTTTATCGTTAATTACGCTCATTTTCTTTCATTCTCTTGTCTGCACCCGATCTCCTCGTTATCACTGTCTTCCTTTCTCACTGATAGTATCCCTTCTCTCTCGGTCGTTCTACTCGGGGGTGTGTCTCGAGAGATAAGGTGCAAGACTACTACTACTATTGCACCTGTGCACCTGCAACACTTTCTTCTTAGCCTAAGTCCGTGATCATCCGAGCTTAGGCGCAACGATCAAGTTTACGATCTCTTTTCTAATCGATTATTGGTTTCATGTTATTTGAAAGCTTGTTTAAAACGGTATACTGAATGTTTTGAGGTATATAATATTATATGTATGCGTGGAATTTAGAATAATTAGAAAGAGTAAAATAAATGAAATCTTAACGATTCAATAACATTCTAAATACGTATCATTATTTGTGTAATATACACAATATTAATACTATATTATATTATATATTACAAATTTTGATTGTATTGATCGTACATGGAGTTCAAAGTTCGAAAGACTGTAAATGATTCATATCAAAGAGACGCGTATATGAAAGCGCGTCGTTGGGTATTTAGCTGGCGGCTTTCTGGCTTCGGATTACGATTGTAGAGAATTAATTAGTGGCATTACACATACGATGAAATACCGAATAAGTAAAATCTTTATTATTCCTCGGTCACTGTATCTACGAATTTTCGGTGCTTCTCAATTTCATTTTGCGATATGCCCATTTTCTCTTCTTTTGCTATGTTCAAATTTTGTTCCTCTCTGTTTCACTTCTAAACTAAACTAAATATATGTGTGAGTATGAATATGGTTTTATGTAAAGATTCTGTAGATCACTATATATATATATATACATATATATACTTGATATTTCGTCATTGGACTTAATCGATCGATTTTTTTATTTCGTTGCAAAGTCCAACAAAAAGAACAGATAAATCTCTACACTTTATTATTCTTTCAAAATTTGTATTAATCATGTCAATATGATTTTCAAAACGGATTTACAAAAGTGTAGGTGTATTATAAACATGATATATATGTTAAGCGGTTTTACGTAAAACAAGGTTAAACTTGCATGTTTATTTAAAACTATATTTGTATTAGTTACAATAGGATTTGAATATGTAATTGCGTGGGCCAGGTTTAAAAGAATGACCTTATATATATATTAGAGAGAAAACATATGCTTCTCACAAACATTTACAATATCTATTAAACATGCATGTATATACGACGATTACAGTGCTTGAAATTTTCCAATTTTTTTGTTTTAATATATGATAGTAGTTTAATATATGATCGTTATTTCAATTACATTTTGGATACATTAGAGTTTTTTTATTTTTTTTATACTTTCACATTAGAAGTTAGCCATGCGAGGACCAAAGTGAGATACCGACGATGACATTGTAGTTTATCATTTCCGGTTTCCGTTGGATAGCCTTATCTTAATTCGATTTAACATTTAATGCACCGGGAGATAAAAGAGTCTACGTCATTTCTAATTATGAATATATGCGAACGATGTAGTATGAGTTTCAATTGGAAAAAGAAACAGAAAGAAAGAACAGAAAGACAGAGAGACAGAGAAAGAGAGAAAGAGAAGAAGAAAGAAAAATTACATAAACTATTTGTTTTTTTACGTCATTGATTTCGAAAATAAAAAGGATTATAGATCTCTTCGCCATTTTAATCCCGACCGATTGCAGCATACTACTAAATCGGATAATCCGATGATCATGCTAAATATTCGAAAGTAAATTTCTCGTGTTAGCGACAACATCTGTCATGCGAACTTCCTTCCCATTGCAATATTTCCTATGTATGTATTTTAATTCCTATCTCCCCTCGATATTTATAAATCTAATAAAATCTACAAAATTAAAAGAAAATTAAAATATAAATGTCAAAGATCGTTCAATGACATTAAAAATGAATAAAATATTATTTATCATTAGTACTCTAGAATTGTATTCTTTACATTATGATTACTATACTCGTACATTACATGTTATATTAAATTAATTTGAAATGTATAGACAAGTATACATTTCTTAACACTTTATCGATTCAATGATTATCAGAATACAAGATCGATATGAAAAAGAGTGATTAAAAAATTCGATGTTTATATTTTGTTTTCACAAGATTTACCTTTACGTTTGAAATAATGATATGTTGCAAAGAGCTCCACCCTTGAACAGATTCACCCCGACGGATCCGGGATTCTCCGAAAGATTTTGTTCAGCGTTACAACGTTTTACACTCGTCAAATCCGATTTTCGAAGGAGAATGTGTACGAAAATGCCAACGACAGTGCCGAAATTTAATCTCGCCTATATCGCGATCACGCATGGTCTTATATCTTTGAGAAGAATATATCAAACGAGTTTGTGTTAAGATAAGAGCCTCGTCACATTTACGAATAACGTCTGGCTCATGTAATTTCATTGTAAATATTTACTTCTTTTATTCGCTTTAACTATTATCATAAACGATTGTTATAACTAATCTTGTGCATAAATAAATATATAATAAAATATGTATGGGAGGTGGAGAAAGATAGAGGAATGACGACGATAAATTAAATTTTACTTGATATCGTAAAAAAGATTGAAAGTGAGAGTATTGATAGGGATGGTGGATTAGCAATTTCGAATGACTATGATTCCATGGTTTTAATATTAAATGAAAAGCATTACGACATATGAATCCATGGAATATTCTAATAATTTTCATTAGTCTTATATATCCGAGTAAATATATCGAAAATCACGACGGAGAGGAAACGATTAGTGTTAAGTTAGCCAAGAAGCTGACATAGATTCTCAAAGTGTAAATCTCTCAGAGGAGGAGGCATCCACGTGCTTCAACGTTGTTCGACGTTCACGAAGGTAGATTTTAGATAGAAACTTCGATCAGTAAGGAAGGTACGAAGGAAAGGATCGAGCGAAGCGAGCAAGGAAGTTTCAGGGTAGACTGCTGGTCTCTATGCAGCCATAGCAGCTCGACAAATCCACTCACACGGACGCGCGCCTCCAGCCGCTTGCGGATGAGAGTAAAGAGGAGCTGTCGGTGGAGCTACGAAAAGGAAGGAGAGAAGGGTAGGAAGAGGTAAGAAGGGGTAGGAAAGGCGACAGTGGGGTAACGATTGCATCCGCGGATGCCTCCGATGCAATCTGTGTGCAAAGCGCTTCGAACTTGCGACTCCTACCAAGTCACGAGATAGACAAAGAGAGAGAGGGAGAGAGAGAAAGAGAGAGAGAGAGAGAGAGAGAGAGAGGGAAAGGAGGATTCGAAAGAGGAGGTGGATGAGGATGGTGAAGGAGTGAAAAGAGGTGGAGGGAGAAGAGGAAGCTCGGCCGAGCGGGGATAGAAAGGACGAGACAGGGAGAGAAAGAGAAAGAGAAAGAGACAGAGAGAAAGAGAGAGCCAAATGGAGGGGGTTAACGTTATCGTGGTGGTAGCCAAAGTGTTTTCCAGGTTCGCCTGGTGGGTGGCAAAGCTACACTCTCTGGGCGTGTACCGATGAGCTTGCAGGCGGAGCTTTCTCGTAACGCCTTCCAGGAACGAGAAGTATCTCCTCTCTCTCTCTCTCTCTCTCTCTCTCTCTCTCTCT
>NC_057691.1:4416427-4419638 GCF_014466175.1 Vespula pensylvanica | reverse complement strand
TCTCTCTCTCTCTCTCTCTCTCTCTCTCTCTCTCTCTCTCTCTCTCTCCGTTTGATCTTCTCCTCTTCCTCTTACCAAAGCTCGAAGCTCTCTTTTCTCCTGGAGCTTTTCCAAGGCGGTAGCCGAGCTTTGCCCCTCCCGTCTCACCTCCCCTCTTCTAACGAATTCACCTACACGAGAGTAACGTAGACATTTAGAAGGCCGGTGTCCTATCCGCTCCAACCTTCTCCTCCTCTTTCTCTTCCACCTCTACCTTTCTAGAAAAGCTGCCCTCGGAAAGAGAGTACGGGAGGGAGTGAGAAGCAGAGAAGTGTACGTGTGTATATGTGCGAGGTGGGGGCAGGGGACAGGGGTGTAGGAAAGGAAGGACTAAGGCGAGGGTAACGTATGCCCGGAGCTAATTTGCTGGAGCTTACCTGGGGAAATTACGAGCATCCCGCGCAATGCATTCGAATATCCTCGTCCGCGAACATCTCAAAGGCTTCTCTCTGTATTCTCCAATCCGGTCGCTGCATCGACGTTCGAGACGAACTCTCGAGGAAACCAAGAGGAGACCACACGTACTACACTTCCCAGAATGATTTGCCTTCAAGAAAGGCTACTGTGTGTATATGTGTATATTTCAAATCGAAACAATGCAAACGATATTTATAATGAACACGTAAACCAAATATGCGAGTATTATTACGTAATATACAGATAGACAAAATTAGAACTAGTATTTAGATGCAATTATAATGGATCGTTCATATAAACAAAGACGTGAAAATATATATGTTTTTGAATAATTACACATTATTGTAACGTAAAGAAAAAAGAAGTAATAAATTGGATTTTTTACTACTAAGGCTACTTTTTCAAAATTACGACTATATCAGTATTACTTCAGAAAGATATGATAGTAGAATTACAAATGCTAAATACTTTTATCTAAATATATTAAAGCAGTAAAATAGAAAGAGAGAGAGAGAGAGAGAGAGAGAGAGAGAGAGAGAGAGGCAGGGAGAGAAAGAGAGAAGGGGAGATAATAAAAAGACACTTCGAAAGCACACTCCGATAATAATAATGATGTCTTCTACGAAAGCACCGACGGAATCTGTCGAGCATGTGCTCCTCCTGGAACGTTACAGTACAAATTGAAAACCATTCGACAAATCTTACCGTCGTTCCCAGTGTTAATAAATTCAGCTTTACGACGCTTCGGGAGGGTTATGTGGGTGCGTGAGTGCGTGGCTGCTTGCGTAGAGGTTTGGGTGGGGGTGAAATGGAGTGGGAGGGATGTGAGCGCTGTTTGCATAAAGCGTTTTAAAGAAAAAGCGGTAAAAAGTATCCTACGTTTCCCGAGATAGCAATATTTTTTACTACCTACTCCACTTCTCTTCATCTCGAAACCGATCCTTTTATCGCTCGATCGAGCAGAAGCGCTCGAACGCGAGTATATGCTTGACTACATTCGCGCATGGAATACGCGAGGTCTTTCCAAAAGGAGAGAATCCTTTTTTTTAATACATATAGTAACATGTATTTGAGTTAGCTATGGAAAAAAAGTATGATACATTGAAATTGTCGTAGAAGGAAAAGAACCAATTCGAGTGTCAAACACTCGAAACAAAATGCTTTGACTTTACTGTTGATACGGGACGTTTGAACAAAAAAAAAAGGAAAATAAAAAATAGAAGTATATATCTATAATAAAAATTATTTTTATTCGAAAGAACGAAGTATGGACGATAGAAAAAAAAATATATATCGAGTTGTCGATATATTTTTAAATGGGATTATATATTTTTATACACGTTTTATATTATGTTATACGATATATATTATTGGAATACTCGATTTTTTATCTAATTTGGATAGATTATAACAATGATCTTTTGCTAGCGATTTTGAAAATTTGATAAAGATGAGATTTACAAAATAGTTTACTCACTACCTACTTATCACTTTCTTGTAATACGTTTTAAAGTTGTTTCGAAATAATCGGAGACCATTTTTTTTGTTTCATTTCTCGTATTCGACCGATCGATCAACCTTCTCCTTCGTGACAGCCCTTTGCCTTTGGGAATCGTCTCCATTAGGTTTTTATTTCGTCGTAGTTACCTACGTTTTATCTCGTACATAGTTTGTGGCTCGACGAACGATCGCGGAATTTGATACAGCTTCGTTCAATAAATTCGCATCCACAGTTTCTACGACAACTTCCCGTCGCTAGATTCTAACTCTAGGTAGAAGTTTCAGCCTGTGTAATCCCTTTGCCACGGACTCAAAATCTCTTTGAGGATGGAAGCGTTTCGTGAAAGTAAAAGGGTTGATTAGTATCGTGAGAAGGAGAAAAAGGGACGACGCGATTAGATCGTAGGTCTCACATGTCGAAGAAAATTTGAATGATTTCTTTTAACATTGCTTTAATAAATAATCAATTGTTTTGAAATTTATATATATGTATATTTATGATATTATTAACATTATTAAATATACTCTAAATATGTGTGTATAGAATAAAGAAATAAATAAATGTTAAATATTACACGACGTAGTGCATTAGAATATAATGTATTAACATAATAATTATACAGCTCAACAAAGTAACAAGTCTCCAAAGAAATAACCGTAACGGAAAAGTAAACGTACCCTTGGATTGCAAAAAGATCTTATATTCAAAGAAGATGGAGAATAAGAAGAATAAGAATAAAAAGCTTCGTGAGCATACTCAAGAGTTCATTAACACGTAATGTCTATTTAATTTATGTACCTACTTGGTTTAGATTTTTATCTCCTTTTTTAGATTTTTATCATCACTTTGCACCTCTCATCGATTTAACCGGCTCCATGTTTCTAAACTCGTATGCAACAAAGTCGACCAAGCAACTCGATTTCAAAGGCAAATTCTATAAAGAGAGAGAGAGAGATAGAAAGAGAGAGAGAGAGAGAGAGAGAGAGAAAGAGGGAAAAAGGGAGAGACGAAGATAGATAGAGAAACGCTATAATATTTGGATTAGTAACTTTCTCTCAATTAGAAAGGACGAACCAAAGCATATCGTCCGCCCCACGGATTTCATTTCGCAAAGCATCCGCGATGAACACATACGGAACATCTCATGTCAAAGTTGTGAGGAAGCATAGGACCGATTTCAAAGGCAAGATGAGGTTTTGTAATTTGGATTAGGACCTTCTCCCTCTCTTTCTCTCTCTCTCTCTCTCTCTCTCT